>NW_007579099.1:40261-187650 GCF_000690725.1 Stegastes partitus | reverse complement strand
GAGATATACAACTGTGTATCATCAGCATAACTGTGAAAGTTGACTCCATGTCTCCTGATGACACTGCCTAGGGGGAGCATATACAGGTTAAAAAGCACTGGGCCTAAAATCGAACCCTGGGGCATATATGTCGATTCAGCCCGTGCGCCAGCTACCCAAAACTGTCAAAATAAAGGCACCAACAACTACTCAGACCAACCACCACAAACCAAAGTGCATTCCTCAAAGAAAACTACAGAAAATAAATAACTAAATATTAAAGATAAAATATTACAAAACAAACAAATAGCTCCAACAGCTATGTACAAAAAACTATAGTGTGTTGTATTTATGAAATCAATGAACTACTGCAGAGAAAACGACATTTTATTTCTGCAACAAAAACATTTTGACCACCGAAAAAAAAAAAAGACGCTGGGTTTGAAGGTTACTTTGAAATAAAATAGTCAGTGTCTATTTGAGTCCTCCTCGTTTATATGAAATAAAAAGCCGAACTTAAATGTTCCACCTGCAGCAAAGTAGAACAGCGTGTGGTCGGCCTGCTGACTGTAGCTGGACTGCTGACCAGACCAGTGACGTGCGGTGAGGTTCATGGCTGGTGAGGCACCGACTTCATCAGAATCTGATTTACAAACATATGCACTCTACACAGCAGCAGATTTGCCATTTGATTGGCAGCAGTTTACAGGTTATGTTTCATATCTGCATTCTTTACACATACAAGCTGTAGCCCACAAAACATATGTTTCTATTTTTTTTTTTTAAAGTTATTGCGGTCTTACCTTTACCTTTAAGTGAAGTCCATGCTCCGCTCCTTCTGGACAAAAATAACTTACTTTTTTGTAAAAGTCTCCTTATCTTCCTTCGCTACACTTGACTTGCTAACTGTATATTGTACCTAGTCTAGTTTGCTGTCACTTGCTCTGCAGCCACAGAGTCACAAGAAGCATGTCTGGGATCAGAGCGCCCCCTGCCATGAGGCCAGAGAACTGCCTGCCTCACCTGGAACCTATTTTCAGCCGTTTAAAATCGCTCAGCACACGAAACACGTTACACATACAGTTGGTAACAAAAAACACTGTTCATTATTATATACATCAGCTGAACTATGGAGCATCAGTTCATATATTAAATGTGTTTCAACCATGTTATTGACGACATCCAGACAGCAGCACGCTGTCACTGCAGGCAGCCAGCAGGTAGGGAGGCTTAGCCTGCTGCCTCACTTGGATTGCGCAATCCCTCACTTCACTGGCTGCCTGCAGTGACAGTCTATGCATGGCAGTTTGCGCAGTGAGGGATTGCGCAATCCAAGTGTGGCTCAGGACACCGCTGCCTCACCGGCTTCTCTTCCAAGCATTTGAATGGGAAATTACAAAAATTCAGCGAGTTTGAATTTAAAAATCGTCAAAACTGACGAGGCTAAATGAAAAATAAATACTTTATAGTACAAATCATTGGATCAATATAACCATTTAAGTTATTTCATCATTATGTATTTTTTTTCTTTCCATGATGTCTCCCCTGACCGCACGTCACTGGACCAGACTCCTGACCGACTGTGAGCGCTTTGGGACGGGAGGAGCTCACGGCAGCACGGCTGCTCTCTGAGGACAGGACCTGCAGACCGACACGTGTTTTCACGTCAGAGTTTCCAAAACACCAGAACAGTCTCCAGTAACACGAGAAGCAGTCGCTAGATTTGTCCCTAGTCACTTTTGACAAAAAAAAAAGTCGCCAAGAGGATTTGGAAAGTCCCCAGATTGAGCTAGAAAGTCACCAAGTTGGTAACACTGTACGCGCCGGTGGGTGTCGCGCATCGGTGAGTGTGATGCATAATTTGAGCAACAAAAAAAATGTAAACATTAAACGTTTTATTTTAATGTTACAAGATAACCATAATCTTCAAATGTAGAATTGCATTTTTAAAGCAAACGAACTAAAATAAAATACATTTTAATTAGGTACTCATTATTTATTTTCCAAAGCCACAAAGAGCCGCAGCAGAAGTACGAAAGAGCCTCATGTGGCTCCGTCGCCGCGGGTTGGCGACTCCTGGTCGAGGTTAAACAGGACGCCGTCGAAATTTTCAAGGTGACGCTGTGATGCCATTTTGGCACAGACATGTCCAAATCCCTTAAAATTTCACATTTTTCGCCAGTCCTGGTGTGTGTGGCGATTTTGGTGAGTTTTGGGGCATGTCTACGGCCTCAAAAATGCGTTTAAATGATCTGAAAAATAAGAAAAAAAAAGAAAGAAAAAGAAACCCAAGGGTTACAATAGGGTCCTTGCACTAGCGTGCTCGGACCCTAATGAACGACGTCATGACGTACTATTTCATAATTCTGACTTTGTGTTACACAACCGTGTCTTGAGCTTTTCTTCTGTCTTCAGAGTCCAGAAAACGAAAGTCTTTGAACGCACCATCGGAGCAGGGCACTGAAGTGCTCTCGTTTTGTGTTTGTGCAGAGTCACGTGGTTTAACGGGGACCGGCTGGAACCGACGGAGGGCTGCACGAGCCACTCCGAGCTTCAGCTGCACACCTGCACGGACACAGACTCACAGTGAGCTGCACACACACTCAGCTGCACACATCTGGCCGGTATGTCCGCTGTCTGTGCGCTGAGATCCCGCTGCTTCCCCCGGCAGGTGCTGCTCGGCCTGCCCGCCGCCATGCACCGCAGCTACAGCCTGGACGTCTCCGCTCCGCTGCTCCGGACGCAGGGCTACGTGGACGGTCGCTGGGTCTCCGCAGCCTCCGTGTTCCCCGTGCTGGACCCAGCCACCGGGCAGGAGATAGCCCGGGTGGCGGACTGTGGCCCCGCGGAGGCAAAGCAGGCGGTGGACGCTGCGTACAAAGCGTTTCACTCCTGGAAGCAGTACACCGCCAAGGTAGGCTGCAGAACCCCGCTTAAAAAAAGTGCGAATTTACTATAAATGTTTGCATTCGGCTTATTAACGAATACTAGCAAATGTAATGCTATCGTTTCACATCTCACAAGAGGCAAATTTTCATTCGGCTCAAAGATAATTGACCTGAAACGGCAAAATCAAAGTAAAATTCAAACTTTCAGTTTTGTTTCTATCGATTTGTCGTGCGGAAGCTTCATAAACAAGGGAATGTTCTCAAAAAATAACGACCTCTTGCAGATTTTGAGCTAATCGTGTATGCCGATGTAAGGTAAGGAGACTTTCTAAAAGAGTCAGAAAAAGTGCAATTTGCATTTAGAAAACGTATACGTTGGACACCAGTAACGGTGTCCAACTTTAAATTATAGAATTAGATGGAATTTGGCGGTGTTGCGTCAGTAACCTGCAGTCGTTTCTCTGCAGCTCATTAGCAGTTTGACTGTGTGCAAAGTGGGGCTAATCCTGCTAATAAAGTGCTGGGAGCTGCACACACACTCATGGAAGCAGTATACCTTTAAATGAGACTGTCCTTTTTCGTTACCCGAACTCCACTAAAAAAACCGCAAATTTACAATAAATGTTTGCTGTCGGCTAATTGGCGTAGTCTAGCAAATGTAACGCAATCATTTTACATCCGACAGAAGTAGGACTTGAAATCGGCTCAAACATAATTCACCTGAAAACACAAAATTTTGCTAAAATTCAAACTTTCATTTTTGTTTCTCTCCGTTGCCGCCGCACGATTTTAGTGCGGAAGCTGGTGAAACCTAGGAAATATTCTCAAAAATGAACGACCCCTTTCATATTTTTAGCTGATCAGATACACCGATGTGAAGAGAGTGTCTTAAAGATTCAGAAAAAAGTGCAGGTTGCTTTCAGAAAACGTGCATTTTAGCCTGTAACGGTGTCCAATTTTAAATTATGGAAACTTTAAACAGAGTTATGTTAGATGTTTCTCTGCAGCTCATTAACAAAGTGAGTGTCATTGTCTGTGAGCAAACTGAGGCTAATATTGCTAATATAGTGGTTTTATAAGAGTGTTTTGACCATGATTGATTGTCTATTGATTATCAGTGATCTATCAGAGCAGAGTAAAGCTTGTTTCTGCGTGAGACCTTAACTTTACATTACTCAGGTTGAAGTGTAAGTGAGCAGTCAGTGATTGCAGTGCTTCCTTTCCATCACTCAGTTATTAAACTTGATCATTAGCTCTGTCAGCTTTGGTTTGCTTTTACTAAAGGTATAGATTAAATACAAACCAGCGAAACACAACAACACAAAGCTCTGAGATGTAAAACACAGAATTAACATTTAAACAGATTATTTTCAAAGAATGTGCTGTTTGAACATTATGGTCAAGATGTTAAAAGGAATCTGTGGTTGTTTCGTGTCTTTGTGAACCTTGATTTTTAGTGTCTCTTTGCTGTCATTGTATGTCACTTAATAAGTAGGTTATTTAGTTTGTTTTTGTCATTTTGTGTCTTCTTTGTGCTCATTTTTACGTGGCTGTATGACAAAAACAACTGATTACAATTGTGGAGACACAAAACTGCCCATCATTTGGTCATCATTTTTGCATCTTTGTGGTTGTTTTGTGTCTTGTTTCATTATTTTGTGTCTATTGCTTTGCATCTGTTTGTTGTTTTGTGTGTCTGGTTTTGTCTCTGTTTTTTTTTGTGTCTCTTTGTGTTGGTCTTTTCATGTCGTGTCTGTTGCTTTGTGTGTCCCTGTGGTTGTTTTTGTGTGTCAGTGATTTTGTCTTTTTATCATTTTTGTCTCTTTTTGGTGGTTTTATGTCTCTTCACAATTTTGCACTTGTCTGTTTTGCAATCTGTTGTTTTGTGTGTCTTTCTAGGTCACGTTAAATGATTAATCAGTTGTTTTTGTCGTACAGCATGTTGTGTAAGTGTCAGTGAAGCATTAAACCGCTGCAGATTGTAATTGTTCGGCTGTCAAACGGGAATTAAACATGGCTACCGGGCGTGTGATTGATGCTGTGCTGTGATTGGCTGTCCCGCAGGAGAGGAGCGTCCTGCTCAGGAAGTGGTTCGACCTGCTGACTCTGCACAAGGACGATCTTGCCAAGCTGATCACCTTCGAATGTGTGAGTATCACACTGATAACGGCACAGTCAGTTTATCCAAACCACACTACATTTAGTCTCGTACTTAAATAAGATCAGATTAAAGTCAACTTTATTGTCTCATATGTTCACACATTTGTTTTCTAGTTTAATATTTAATAAAAGTTTTTAAAAGTTTTGTTTTCTTTCCTTTAATACTTTATTTCCCAAATACATGCTAAATATGTCCGATATAGGCCATGTAGACCGTGCTGGTCCAGTACATAGGCTAGTTTTCACACCCAAACTTGCCGTCATCTTGAAGCCCACTTATTTGAATAGCCCGGATATAGTCATAATTCCATCCTGGACTGAGGGTATGTGTAGGAGCCATATTAGTATTAGACATTCATTTATTAGGTGACAGGTGACACGCAGCATCAGCACCTGGGTGGTGGGTGTGTTGCTGTGGGGTGTGTGTGTCAAGGTTTCAAAAGGTACACCTACTGATTCACTGTGTTTTTGTTCGACGAATGGATCAGGAAGTGGGGTGAGCCCGGCGGTAGTCTTAATTTCTGTTGACTGCGTATTATATTTTGCAGTCTGTGAGTATAGCTTTATTCTATGATTGGATATAGAGTTGAACCTGCTGGATGAAAGGAATAAACACTATCGCTACTGACTGAAGTGCTTTGGAGTGGTTTCTTGGAATGCGCGTCGGACAGATAGCCTAACCCTGAGTTTAGCCCACAGCGGCCCTCAGTTTAGTCCCGTTTTGCCACAATAGTATGATAGTAAATGGGAAGCACTGTACAATATGTTTAATACAGTATAAACAGAATGAACCCACAAATATATGAATGTATGGAAGTGGATAAAATCTAAAATAGATGATCTAAATCTACAGGTAGAGACAAATTGTACTATGAGGAGCATAAGAATGTAAATAGTGTGATAGTATGAACTGTATGAACAGTGTAAATGGTATTGTCTCGTTGTACACTGTATAATAACAATAAAGTGCATTCATTCATTAGTTATATAAGATATATGCAGTATATATATGGGATCAACAGTATGAATAATCTATATTAGTTGGAGCATAGATGCAGAATATAACGATACATGCAGTTTATTCACAGCTTTGAGGGATTTTTACTCTTGTATTTCAAGAATCTACCACTTCACACTTTTGTAATTTTGTACTTTTATTGTTCTACTTGTTATTTTTCATGAATAAAAAATGTATACAATCAGTAATAATGTGTGTGTCTCTGTGTGTGTTTCAGGGTAAGCCGTTGCGTGAGTCTCTGGGTGAGATTGCGTACTCGGCCTCCTTCCTCGAGTGGTTCTCTGAAGAAGCTCGCAGAGTTTACGGTGACATCGTTCCGTCTCCGGTCAAAGACAGAAAGATACTGCTGCTCAAGCAGCCGGTGGGCGTGGCCTCCGTCATCACGCCGGTGAGCAGCCAATCACAGTCCAGCTGAGCACACGTGATAAATAAAGATGGCCGACACACCAGCACTCCATCGGCTTTTGCCTCTTTGTGGTGGTTTTGTGTCTGTTGTTTTTTGTTTTTTTTTTAAGTTTTGTGTCTCTTCCTGGTCTTTTTTTGTTTCTTTGTGGTTTTGTCAGTCTATTTTTAAGTTTTTTTGTTTTGTTTTTTTAATCTCTTTGTGGTTTTTCTTTGTCTTTGTGCTTGTTTTGTGACTCATTGTGTTTATTTGGTGTCTTTTTCGGGTTGTTTCTTGCTCTTTGCTGTTTTTTTGTTTTCCTGTTGTTGAATTGTGTCTCTTTGTTGTAGTTGTGCATCTCTTTGTGGTCATTTCATATTTTTGCGGATGGGTGTTTCTGTTAGTGATGGTTTCTGTCTCTTCGCGGTGGTCTACACAATTTAATATGTCTTGCATTGCTGTTGTGTTACAGTGGAACTTCCCCAGCGCCATGATCACCAGGAAGGTTGGAGCTGCTCTGGCTGCCGGCTGCACGGTGGTGGTAAAACCAGCCGAGGACACCCCGCTGTCGGCTCTGGCTCTGGCAGAGGTCAGTACATGAACATCAGAATACACAGAATCCTCAGCAGCACACCAACATGGAGAACTGCTGTCAGACTCCTCACCACATGTTCGTGCAACATCGTGTTCATCTTGTAAAGTCTGCGTACGTTTGTTTTGTGCAGCTGGCGGAGCAGGCGGGGATCCCAGCCGGGGTGTTTAACGTGGTTCCCTGCTCCAGAGAGACGACTCCGTCAGTGGGGCAGGTCCTCTGCACCGACCCCCTAGTGGCCAAAATCTCTTTCACCGGATCCACGGCCACCGGAAAGGTCAGAGCTAGAGTATTTCTACACTGTAGTATTTATACTTTTACTGAAGTACATGTACCAAGAGGCAGGGTATTCCTACTCTGTAGTATTTGTTCTTTTACTTAAGAAAATGTTACTTTTAGCAGAGTATTTCACTGTAGTATATGTACTTTTGCTTATAATTAAAAAAAAAAAAAAAAGTACTTTCAGCAGAGTATTCTCACACTGTAGTATTTGTACTGTACTGCAGTCCATGTACCTGCAGTAGAGTAGTCCTACTCTGTATTGTTTATTGTTTTACTTCAGTGAATTTACTTGCAGGAGAGTTTTTCTATGCTTTGGTATTCTACTTCAGCATATTTACTTGTGGCAGATCATTTGTAGTATTGGTGCATTTATGAAAGTATTTGCAGTAGGAGTAGTAGTAGTAGTAGTAGTAGTAGAAGTGTAGTAATCTCTACCTCCTCTCAGGTGTTGCTGAAAATGGCTGCCGACACAGTGAAGAAGGCGTCCATGGAGCTGGGAGGCCACGCCCCCTTCATCGTGTTCGACAGCGCTGACGTCGACAAGGCGGTGGCTGGAGCCATGGCATCCAAGTTCAGGAACTCCGGACAGGTGAGACAAGCTGCAGTTTTTGCTGCTCACCTGCTGCAGGTGCGTCAGTCTCAGTAACTTATTGAGGCTTGTGGTTCCTCCTGCAGACGTGTGTTTGTTCCAACCGGTTCCTGGTGCAGAGCAGAATCTACGACCGCTTCATAGACGAGTTGGGCCGAGCGATGGATGCCGAGCTGCGACTGGGTCACGGCTCGGAGCCTGAAACCACCCAGGGGCCGCTGATCAACACCAGAGCAGCAGAGAAGGTGACTGTGGTGGAAACAGTCGGAGTTTACAAATGTTTACTTTATCGCCTGAGCTTGGAACAACTCAGCATCTCTGTGGAGCCTTTCTGGTTTAATTTATAATGAGTTTGTCTCTTTGTGTTCATTTTGTGTCTTTTTGTTGTATTTTGTTTCTCTTCGTGGTAGTTTTGTTTGTCCTTCTGGTCTGTTTTGAGTTTTTGAGGTTGTATTTTTGTTGTTGTGGTTGTTTGTTGTCTTTTTGTCGAAATTATTTTCTCTTTGTGGTCCTTTTGTGTGTGTGTGTTTTTTTTTTGTGGTCGTTGTGTGTAGCCTTGTTTTCATTTTGTGGTCATTTTGCCAGATCAACAGCAGGGCTGCAGAAGAGATACATGTAGTTGGACATTAAAACGGACAGAGCTCTGAAAAAGAGATCTCTGTATTTCTTGTGACGCACAGAGACGCTGAGCTGGTCTGATCCAGTTTTAAGTGACTGTAACTGAGCCATAACAAACACCATGTTTGAACATAAGGTTGCTCATAAGTGTACTTGGTACCAGAGTACATTAGGCCAAAGGTCGATGATTGACTTTGTAGTCGTATCATCAGATCTGCGGCCGTATGTTTTGGACACTCTGGTAAAGAGAGGAGCAGAGCTGTTGACTGATCACCACCTGGTGGTGAGTTGGATCCGATGGCGGGGAAGGCTGCCGGACAGACCTGGTAAACCCAAACGCGTACTGCGGGTGAACTGGGAACGTCTGGCAGAGGCCCCTGTCCGTGGGATTTTCAATTCCCACCTCCGGAAGAGTTTTTCCTGCATCCCGGGGGAGGTTGGGGACATGGTTCAAAGGGGCTTTGAATGGAGGCTTTGAACATGGGGTCCATGTTCAAAGCCTCCATTGCAGAAGCAGCCGTTAAGAGCTGTGGCCAGAAGGTCACCCCAAAACCCGCTGATGGACACCGGCAGTGAGGGAAGCCGTCAGGCTGAAGAAGGAGACCTTTCGGGCTTGGTTGGCTCGGGGGTCTCCTGAGGCAGCAGGCAGGTACCGGCTGGCCAAAAGGGCTGCAGCTGCGGTGGTCGTGGAAGCTGAAACTCGGGTGTGGGAGGAGTTCGGGGAGGCTATGGAAAAGGACTTTCGGTCAGCCCCGAAGAAGTTCTGGCAAACCGTCCGACGCCTCAGAAAGGGGAGGCAGGGACTCTCCTAGGCTGTGTACAGTCGGGGAGAAGAACTGCTGACCCAGACTGGGGACCTTGTCGAGCGGTGGAAGGAGCACTTCGAGGAACTCCTGAACCCGGTAAACACGTCCTCTGATGAAGGGGCAGAGCCTGAAGACTCGGGGGCTTCTGCGTCCATATCCGTGGTAGAAGTCACCGAGGTAGTTAAGAAGCTCCCCGGTGGCAAAGCGCCAGGTGTGGAGGAGATTCGCCATGAGATGCTGAAGACTCTGGACATTGTCGGACTGTCATGGCTGACACGTCTCTTCAATGTCGCGTGGGCATCGGGTACAGTGCCTGTGGAGTGGCAGACGGGGGTGGTGGTTCCCATTTTTAAAAAAAGGGACCAGAGAGTGTGTGCCAATTATCGAGGTATCACACTTCTCAGCCTCCCCGGGAAAGTTTACTCTAGGGTGCTGGAAAGGAGGCTTCGGCCGATTGTCGAACCTCGGATTCAGGAGGAGCAATGCGGATTCCGTCCTGGTCGTGGAACAGTGGACCAGCTCTTTACCCTCACAGAGCTGCTGAGGGGGGCATGGGAGTTCGACCTGCCAGTCCACATGTGCTTTGTGGATCTGGAGAAGGCCTATGACCGTGTCCCCCGAGGAACTCGTCCACCTGGGAGGAGACCCCGGGGCAGACCCAGGACCCGGTGGAGAGATTATATCTCTCGGCTGGCCTGGGAACACCTCAGGATCCCCCAGGCAGAGCTGGAAAGCGTCGCCGGGGGGAGGGAGGTCTGGGACGACCTGCTCCGCCTACTGCCCCCACGACCTGACCCCGGATAAGCGGAAGAAAATGGATGGATGGATGTAACTGAGCCAGTGAACCCTGAGCTGTGTCTGTCAGGCTCAGTGCAGCTTCACTGACAGCTGACTATACTCCCCAGGTGGTCCATCAGATATCGGATGCTGTGTCCCGTGGGGCGAAGGTTCTGAGGGGTGGAAAGCGTCTCCACGGCTCCTTCATGGAACCGACTCTGCTGGCCGACGTCACTGCAGAAATGCTGTGTACGAAGGAGGAAACGTTCGGACCGCTGCTGCCCGTCATCAGGTCTGTCAGCTCACACCATCAATGATACACAACATAGTTTAGCACTGTATTCATCTGCAGCCGCACATACACAGGTTTAACCAAAACATAATGAAAATATAATCTCAGAATTTGAGCTGAACTAAGTGTTGCTTCAAACTGCTTAAAAATCACAAAGGAGACGTCTGAAGAAAGTTCATGTTTTCATCTACACAAGCTTCTAGGGGAACGAAATATTTCATCTGAGAATAACAGCATGAAGACTGTTTGGTTGCCGGTGACCAACCAGAATCTGTTTCTGTTTCCAGGTTTAACACAGAAGAAGAAGCTCTGGCTATCGCGAACGCTTCCAACGTCGGGCTGGCAGGTGAGAACATCTGTTTCCTTATAACTAGTGCTTTTTACTAGTTGCACTAGCTAATACTTACACTGAGCCTATTTGCTGTGAATATGTAATCCTGTAATCCTGTATGGTGTTGAAGACGTTTTTAATCCCATATAGAATAAAATGAGAAAAGATTTATTATGAAAATATAAGTGAAAACCTGCATGGATGAGTTATTTACCAACTACTACTTTATAAACTACTAATAATAAATCATATCAGTATCTGCTCTTATTAGCTTTCTGTAACAATAATTCACATCAGTACCAGAAATTAAACATTAAACCAAACAGCTGCAGCTGGAAGAAACTCCAGACACAAACATGCACAGGTGTAGAGCAGAAGGAGAACAAATTATAAATCAACATGGAGAGTTTAAAATATAATATAGGCTAAAAGTAGCAGCAGCTGCAGATACAAACCCTTGTTGAGCCCTTGTAAATAGGTCTTTTATTACACTTTGATCTGTTATCTGGAACAAAGCGTTTTCCAGAGCAGGTCAGGTGTTTACTATCAGTCAGCATGGTAATGTGATAAGAAGTGAACCACCATTGTAGTACCGTTAAACCTGAAGTTACCTCCATAACCTCAAATCCTGCTTCATAATTCAGACCTCTGAACGCCTGAATATCAGATGTCAAATGAAACAAAGAAAGATGGAGCAATAAAACACATTTTTCAGTTCAGACTTTATTAAGGACACAGCTCACGGTGGGTCCACGGATCAATAAATTGAAAATAAAATTAAAAATAAAGTAAAACACTCCATATTAATAAGGCGTTTACATACAGAGGTGATCGTCAGCGGCTCCACAGGCTCAGGTCAGGGCTGGTTAGAGGACTAGCTGACTGATGTGTGTTGGTTTTAACCCTCGACATCTGTTTGCTCTCAGGTTACTTCTACTCGCAGGATGTGAGTCAGATCTGGCGGGTGGCAGAGGCATTGGAGGTGGGGATAGTCGGCGTGAACGAGGGCCTTCTGTCCACGCCGGAGGCCACGTTTGGCGGCGTCAAACAGTCCGGTTTGGGCCGTGAGGGTTCAAAGTACGGCATCGAAGAGTATCTGGATGTGAAGTACATGTGCTTCGGAGGTCTGAAGCCCTGAGCGAGGACGGAGCGACGCCTCGGGGCCGCCGGTACGACAACACGGTGAAAGTAATCCATCTCAGGTTCTAATTAAACTCCCCTCATACCAGAATAACACTTTAAATTACAGAAAACCTGCATTAGAGGTCCCACTGTGACCTCATATAACAACTAACTGCAGGTAAACCACAGAACAGAAGGTTAAATCTAATTAAAATGACAATATATGCTCAGATAACGTTCAACAAACCTATGAGTTACTAAACAAGGTCCGCTTATTTTATCTTCTCTTCCCTTTTAGAAATAAACAGTTTATATGTGGAAAAATATTTAAAGCAATAAGTAATTACGTTGTTTGTTTTGGAATTTCTTCTGAAAATAATGGTACATTCTGATTGGCTGCATGGTTTGTGTTAAAATTCTAATCTTGCATGGATCTCCTGCTGATTGGAAATGGTGGATGGATGGATTGGAATGGATTGGAAATGGTGAATTTCTTAACATTTGTTGGCTTCAAAATCAGAATCCGTCAGAGGTCTTCACTGATAGTTTTGTTTCACATTTAGTGCTTTCAAGCAGCAAAATTCAATTAAATTACAGATTTAACTTAAATATTAAGGTTCAGACCCTCTGATATACAAAAAAAACTATTACCTTAAAAAACAGTTGTGTCATAAAATATCTGGTTGTTTTACAAAAAATAACAAGGGTAAAAAAAACTTGTAGAAATTGAAGAGGAGATGTTTACCTAAAACTCCCATGATGCTTTGCTGCAATAACATGAGCTCTAGTATCAACAACAAACATGTAATGCCAGATGCTATTTGGATATTTTTTACTGAAGAAAAACAAAATAAGATCATTTGACAAGAAACACAAAGGCTGAATTTAAGCTTTATTGTAAGTTCAGACAATTTGTTTTACTTTTACATGAGAAAACTGGAGGATTCGTCTTCCATAAACTTCTGCCACATAGAACAGATAAAGAAACGTTTGGTAAGATCCTTCTAATCTGTAAGTCCATAAAATAATGCAGTTTACTGATAAATATCAGTAAATAAAACTGAACCACTGCTTTAAGGTAGCTTGGCATCTCACACACTGACGAATCCTTTACTCACACTTTTTTGTGTTTGTGGAACAGCTAGCTCTGTAGCTGTAGCTCTGCAAACGTACACATTCAAGTTCATATCTGTAAGCTTTGTTTTGTAGACCTTGTTTCTGCCTGCAGAGTCCATTTTGTGAGTCTGTCCATCCAGATATAAAGGCTTGAAGACTTGAAGTTCATGTTTGTGAGATGTGAAGCAAAAACAGTTTTCTTAGCCAATCGTCAGCAGCTTTATTCATCAATTGATTGTTAGGTTGACTGATGTACAGCAGACATGTTTTTGTACGCTGATGGAGCTACTAATCTTAGACACGTAACATCAAGTAATTGTCTGTCATGTGGGGTCATTGTCCTCTGAACAAAACTCACATAAGTCTTTGCCATGGTGCCCATTTACTATCTTAACCCCCACAATGCCCTCTGCTTGCCAACATGAACTGCCCGTAGTATGACTAACCGCCTCCTGTGGTCTCTACAGTAACTTATCAGTTAATATGTTTTTGAATTGAATTGAATTGAATGCCTTTATTGTCACTATACACATGTACAATGAGATTAAGAGCAGCTCCTTCAGTGCAACATAGAATAAAGAACAAAATAAAGAGCAAAAAAATAAAATAGAAGAGATTTCAATATAAAATAAGATAAGTTATATATACAGTACACGTTATATATACAGTATGAATTTTAGAAAAATATTGCACAGCATGGTCAGTGTTTTATTGGTAAATAACTAACATCCCTACACTGGGATCTCATTTTGTTTGAACAACTAACTGTTATTTTACAGATAACATTGAGGAAAAGCGCTGTAAATAAGGTATTAATTTACATGTAAATTTAGGAAAAAAAGGCCAAAATTGTAAGTAATGTCCACATCAAAAAAAAATCTGTATTTTAGCAAATGGTAATTTGTTCTTTTAAATGTGACAGAAAAATATCCACGTTGTACTGTAATTTTAACATTTCAGCATTCCAGTTTTTAATGCAATTTTTTCGTGTCAGCAAACTCACACATACTTCAGATTTACTCTGTTTTGTACAAGTGAATTAATCTTTCCCAATGCCCAAGATATGACTAATATCTTATTTTGTCCACTGCTAAAAAGATATTCAGTTGACTAAAGAAAGAAAACAGAAAATGTTCACATTTATTAGAAGCTACAATCTGAGAATTTATTCCTTAGAAATTACTCAAGCAGCTCAGTCGTTTATTAAAATAGTTGGCAATTAATTTAATAGTTGACAAATAGATGATAAACTGTTGCAGCTCTAGTTTGCACACACAAGTATTTTGGCTTGTGAACCCTTTCCGAATGCACAGACTTGCGAAATGGACTCTGCAGGTAGAAAGCAACATTTTTTGTAATGGAAACTCTGCCTTTCAAGTGCACCTTTCATATGATGTAATATTCCACATTCGAAAACTAGCATGTAGTGTAATGAAAGGACTCGTCAGTGTGTAAGCTGCTAATGTTAGTATTCTGAACTCAGCTGCACGTAATCCTACTGCTTGATCTTACTTCCATGATATTTATCAATAAACTGCATTACTCAGCTCCTCACGGGTTATAACTATCCCTGTTCAGGAGCTGATCCTGAATCACAATATGGATTGCTTTAATTGTTAGCATTCCATATTTGGCAAACAAAAACATTGAGGTCAAAACTGTTTGAACAGCAAGGCAGAATCACTGAGCTATGACTGGACAGCGACTGTTTGGGAAGGGGCTTAGCAAAATCATTCAGAACATAACAAACACCCTGCAGCCAATGAGAATCCAGTATTCTGTTACTATGGTGAAAACAAAGTTGCAAGTCAGTTAGAAACCAATATTGTTCAATTTGTGTGCAGCTGAAGTTGTTTTAACGTCTGATCAGTGAGAAAGAAGCAGAAAAACAGTAAATAGAAGAACATGTTCATAAATTTTGTTTTTAAAAGGGAAAATATCAATTAATTTGAAAGTTTTCATTCTTTTTTTGTTTGATATATTACCAATCTGACATAACTGAACCCATGGGGACACTTTGGGTCTTAAAATAAGAATTTTTGTCCCTTAAACACACAAAACGTGCTCATAAATATATGTATAAATAAAGGAGGAACAGGGTTAAACATGTCTGCATGCACCCAATGTTGTAGAGGAAGGAAAAAAAAAACAATCCATAAATGTGTTTTAATTATTGCAACATAATTCTAGAAATCTTGTTGCTGTGTAGATAAATGTTGATCTGAATGCTGGTTAAAGCACATGAGGCTGTTTTCTGAGCGTCTGTTACCTTAGAGCAGTTCAATCATAAGTGCCGTGTGACTGATTGTTATTTCTTACTGTGAAGAACAACAATACTGTGTTTTTATGAAGTAATGCAGCACAAATTATACTGTTGGAGTTCTGTGAATGTTGGCTGTAGCTTGACTTGACTGTTGTTTCACCAGAGCCTGTGATATGCAAAGGTAGCTTAAGGGGATAGTTTTATTTTTAATGTCTTTAAGTAGAGTGATATGAGATACACGTGTCAAATGTAATTATATTCAAAGTATTTTCATGGCTTCAATTTGCTATCAGAAGCCACTTTCCAATGAGAAACTGTACCATCATCTGCTGCAGGTAACCCTAATTACAGATAAAGAAAAACAAACTATCGCCTTAACATTGATGTGAAAATGTCACAGCAACAAGTCTTCGGCCTCAAAGCTCACTTTAAGTCATCCTGCACTTGAACAGTTTGGTAAAATTACTCCAGAAGTCATACTTACTAAATCAAAAATGTATATTAGTATGTACTTGTGTCAAACCAACAGTCAAATCAAACTCACAGGCCTTCTGATCACGAATTTCACTATAAATACGTTTGCCAATAATAGCAGTAATGATGTCCATCAGTATGTTGTTCAGTCCTGACAGTTTGTTTTGCAGATTGTGTCTCTAATATAATTTTACTGTAATATACTGTTGTCAGTGTATAAATACATGGATTTTTTTGTATTTCTGACTGTAGATTTTAATGGAAAAATAAAGATTTTTAATATTACATGCTGTGATTGAGTTTGTTTTTTAATGGCAGGTAACTACAAATAGGCTACTGATAAGAATACTGAAAACAATTTTTTATTTTTTTTTAAGTTAAAGAATAATTTCAGTATTGTTACAACTGGACCCTATTTTCTTTTTTGATGAAAATGAGTAAAAGCAAAATGCTCACTGGGAATGCATTGCATCTGTTGGAAGTTTCCAGTTTTAGTATTTGGCTGAGCTGATTCTTAACATTTTTGTCCCTGTTAATCCTTTAGACCCTTGGTGGTCTAAATGGTAAACCTCAGAACAATTAAAAAAATTTGAAAAACATTTGACTCAGATTTACATGTGAATCTTGTTAGCCAACAAGCAAGTCTCCAGTCAGTCAAGAGCCAGCTGGGATTTGTCAAAGAACAGCCTAAAAGCTAGCTGCTGGGTAAACAATGTTGTCTTTCCACATTTGTACAGTAAAATAAGTATGAAACGACATGCTAGTCTGCCAAGATACTGTTTTCTGACTGTACTAGGCTAGCAGCTTCCCACTGTTGCTAGTCTTTGAGCTAAGCTAGGCTAAATGTATCCTAGACTAGACGCCAAAAAGTTTTTGTCAATGAAACTGAAATGATTTTTTGGATTTAAACATGTTTGGAAATTTACCTGTTAACAGTTGGTACTGGGAAGTAGTGCTTAGTGCTAATGATTTGTTTAGATCTACATAGTTAAGATTAGTTTCTCTTTTAGGTTCAGGTTAGGTTCAAATTAGCCTATGCGTAATTAATCTTTGATAGGCTGTTAGCTAGTAAGGTACAACAAGGTACTGAAAGAGGACTATTACTTCTTGACTGTGCTAGGCTAGCAGTTTTACAGTTTCCTGTTTTTATGTTGAGCCAGGCTAAATGTTTGCTGAACTAAACATGTTTTAGCAGAGCTAATCTCTCAATACGGGCAGTACTGGAAAGTGTATTGCTCGTAATTCATTTAGATTTAGACAGTTTCCATGAAGAAGTAAGTCTAGTCAAGAGCTAGTTTTGAAAATGTTTGCTTCAATTTAGCTTTGGAGTCTTCTTAGCATAGCTTTAAGGTCAAGTTAGACTATATTAGGATTCTTGTTAGCAAAACTGAAACTTGAACTTGCTTGTTAGGTAGTTTCTTAGAGTCAGACAGTTCTACACAGTGCTGTGTCCATGCTTATTAGAATGGTCTTACTCTGCACAACTAGCTAGCAGGACTTATTTAAATCATGCATGTTTAGAGTTGTTAGGATATTTTGTCTTTTGACTGAGTTAGCAGTTTCCCCTAGTTTCTGGCTTTTGCTCTGAGTTATGTTTTAGCAGATGTTAACACAATATTTGAGAGTGAGATGTGTCTAACGCTAACAATTCCTTGAGTTTGAGACTGTCCAGTTAGCTTCTGGTCTACTCAGCTTAAAGTTAGCTTCTCGGTACAGTTCGTTGAGAACTGGCTATCCTCAACCAAACCCAGCTGATTCCTGAGTGTATTGGTGTCTAGTTTGTTAGCTGACAAGTGAAAATGTGTAAATCAGAAGGAGATGAAGTTGCTAAAAGGTGATTTTGTTTTCCCTCTTTTGATGGAGCTCGGTTATCAGTTTCCCCCTGCTTCCAGTCTTTGTGCCAAGCTAGGTGAAACGTGTTCTGGAGACTAAACTGTCTTAAGTGACTCTGGGATTTTATTTCCCACGAAGTCAGAGTTTTCCGACACATCGAGGTCATCCGAACATCCACACGTTGCCCTTCAGCCCTCAGCTGGATGTTACAATCTGTCAGGGGTCATAGCTCCGTCCTTAAAGTCTTATGTCCACTGAAATGGGACTCATCTCACAGGACAGGAATTCTGGGTAATGAAGTTTTTTTTTTTTTTGCTGCCAGAATGCAAACCTTTGCAGAAAGCTCAGTTGTCCAGTCATCCAAAGGCGTTTCCATTGCGGGCGGCATGGGCGCTGATCCGGTTCCTGCTGCGGACTGGCCGGTCCCGGCTGAAGATGGTGTCCTGGTCGCTGTCCAGCTCCGACTCCGACATCATGAGACTGGAGTTGTGCTCTGTGCTGCGGTGTTTGATACCTGCACAGAAGAAAGGGGATTGGTTCAGTCATTTTGTGTCTCAGTTTGAGACACAAAATGACAGAACGCAGACTTCAACTTCTATCTTTTTTACAGTGATTTCTCTCATCGTAACTGTGTCATACTGAACGGGAGACATTTCTAATTTCTCTACTTCTAGTCATAATTGTGATGTCTCCACAGAGGTGCAAGAGTTTATGTTGCAATGAAAAATGAGGCCACAGTGATCAAAAATGTGATGCTTGAAAACTTCTGGAGGTTCATAGGGTTAACTCAAACCGGTGAGGCAAAGTGACTCACTGAATTTTGGTCTGAGCTCCACCCTCTCCTGCTCGTCCATGTTGTCCAGGATGGTGTACTTCGTTTTCTTTCGCACTTTGGTCTGTCGCCTTCTAAACACAGAAGCACACCTGAGTTGACCACAGGAGAAGCGTAGTGCAGTTCTGGGATTAGTTTCCTGTCTGTCACTGTGCGCTGACCTCTTGCAGCAGCAGATGAAGGTCCAGCTGACCGACAGGATGAAGACCACGAGCACGAAGCTGGTCAGGATGACGTACAGGACTCTCCACTCTGACAGGAGGAGCAGAGTGTTTGTGTTTCATAAAACCTGCTGCTTCTAACGTACAACAGATCAGATTATATCTGAGGCTGAAACTGTGCAAATTAACTTTTAAAGCTCAACGGATGCACTTTCAGCACATTTGCCTGGTTTGAACAGAGGCTACTGTATGTGAAAACCTCAGTGAATAATAAAATACTTTATATATAACTTAATAATGTAAAAAAAAAAACAAAAAAAACAGAGTTATAATAAAAACTCTAAAAAAAAAACAACAACAAAACAAAACACGTAACTCCCACAATTTAAACATTTTTTCAAGGAAAAAGTGCTACTCCTGTAAAATGTTGTCGTATGTTGTGTCGTAAGTTGTTCCTTCGTGATGACAGTAGCTTATTTTTACCTCAATTTTATATTCCAGTACTTGTTAAAAACTTATTTTCCCTATTTATACTTGGGACATTAAGGTATTGTAACTGCCAGTGCGACCACCAGGGGGCGTTGCTCACTTCAAAATATATTAGTGAATAAGCTACAGGGGGCTACAAGGTGGCTCGGTGGTTAGCACTGTTGCCTCGCAGCAAAAAGGTCACTAGTTTGCACATCGCACATCTTTCTGCGTGGAGTTTGCATGTTCTCCCCGTGCAGCGTGGGTTCTCTACAGGTTCTCCAGCTTCCTCCCACACTCCAAAAACATGGTGAGGTTAATTGGTGATTCTAAATTGTCCGTAGGTGTGAATGTGAGTGTGCTTGGTTGTCTGTCTCTAAGTGTAGCCCTGTGATAGACTGGTGACCTGTCCAGGGTGTCCCCTGCCTTCACCCTCAGTCAGCTGGGATAGGCTCCAGCCCCCCCGCGACCCTAGTGAGGATTAAATGGTGTATAGATAATGAATAGATGGATGGATGGATGGATAAGCTACAGGGCTCTCACACCTGGTATTTATGATGTCTTTTCCCTTCAATAGGGGTTAAACTGCGTCAGACAAACAACGTCAGCTGGTAATGTTGGTTGTCCTGCTACAAGATAAAATTAAGAAGTTACCACAGTTGCTCTCTCCATCACCAAGGTAACGACGAATCAGGTTCTCGGTCCAGAAGGGGTCGCAAGCACATTGCTTGGTGATTGGATCACACTGGCCACGCCCCGAACAGCGGAGCAAACACACTGAGAACAAAAACAAGAAGAAAGTTCTGTTATTTACAGAAAGTAAACTCAATGAAGCTATACAGAGATAAAGCCACTTCTGCGACATTAAGTCAGATTCACTTTATGGTAGTTTCATACTGGAAACATGTCATCTGACTGGTTTGACTGGTGCCATTGAACTCACAGACGGTGTCGACTCTCAGGGCTCTGAACAACAGGTAGTCGCTCTTCTCTCTGAGCAGCTGGTTCCTCAGAAGGCTCACCAACTTGGAGCCAGAGAGGGGCCCCGAGGGGCCCCGAACAGAAAACCTCAAGACCGTGCTGCACAAACACACAGACGCACAAGAAGAAAAATCTCAGGCACATGAGCTTAAGGATTTTGAACACTAAAGCATTAATCACATCTCCTGTTTGAAGAAACACATTTTTAAAAAATGAACAGTTTTTGTTCTCTTTGGGTGAATAAACATGACGACCTCAAAAACAATCTTTTCTGTTCTTCTACAGTGCTTTTCTAAACTTTTCAGTGAGTTAATACAAACCAGCTAACTTCAGCTGAATACATTTGAATCTTGATATCAAAAATATTGATAGTAAAAGTGTGTCAAGAGAGCACAGCTTAAAAAAATATATGTGAACACTCAGTAAACCAATGAACCAGTGAGTGTTCCAGTAAACCAGTCAGTAAACCAGTGAGCGAACCAGTAAACCAGTCAGTTAAACAAAGAGAAAAAAGAACGTCAAGGTGAAACATGAAGATACTTTAAACCTGTGATATGATCTCAACTATCACAGAGTAATCCTGTAAACCAGTCTGCAAACCAGTAAGTGAGCCAGTAAACTACTTTGTAAACCAGTGAGTGACCTATTAAAATACTGATCACAATATGTTTGTAACCAGTTTGTGTCCCAGTTCCCAGTAAACCAGTCTGGTACCTGAGGTGGGAGTGTCCCTGCAGTGCTCGGACCTGGATGTCGCTGTCCAGGACGTGGATCAGGGCGGCGAGCTGTCGGACCACCGTGTCCTTCTGAGCCACGCTGACCTGCGATACCGACACCAGCATCTCCAGCTCCACCTGCTCACCGCCGCCAGGTTCTACAGTGACACGGAAGGGACACAGGTCTCCAGTAAAACCAGTAAACACAGCAAGACATGTTAGAAAGTATCAGCCCACCTGGTCGGACCTCCACGGTGGCTGTAGCGGAACTGGAGCGGCCCTGGGCGTCAGTCACCTTCAGCTGGAACAGGTACGTTCCTTCCACCAGGTTGGTCAGGTAGAGAGAGGCCTCAGAGTCCGAGCCGTACAGCACATCCTGCAGTATAACAGATTACCAAACTGCTGTAATCTAATTACTATTCATATTTACTCTGACATTCTGTAACATCATGTCACCTAATTATAATCTATGTTATGTGATTACAATATTCATCCACTCTCACATTCTGTAGCCTTATGTAAACCAATTATAAACTACTGCGATCTGGCTGCAGATCTGTGTTGGATATCTATACACTGACCCCAGCTGCAGGACTCTGGCTGTATCTGGTCCACCTGTAGTGGACGTTGCTCTGGTCTCCGTTGGTTACGGAGCCTCGGAGGACCAGACTGTTGTTTGGCAGAATCAAGGTGTGGCTGCCGCTGGCGTGGGCGACCGGAGGAAGACTTGTGGCTGCAGGACAAAAGGAGCACCAGAGTAGAGCTTTGAGTTAAATTCTGTCTGGAGGAAGGCTGATCATCTGAGGGGCAGCAATGTGCTCAGGACATCTGTGGACAGTCTGTGATGAATGCATCCCGTGAATCATTTAAAACGCTTTCGAGTCTGACCTGGAAAAAAAACACGTAAAAATTGAAAAGGAAAATGGCCAAGATGGAACTATAAATCAGCCAGAAACTGTAAAAGCAGAATAAATCATCAGATTTTGACCTCTCCAGCAGTCCTTGAATATATCATCTGAGCTGTAACCAAGTCTAAGCTTCATGTAATTTTTCAACAGAATCACTATAATCAACATCACGCTCAAAAAATCACCAGAAAACAATCATTTGCGTCAACCAGATTTGGTCAAAAACAAAACACTCTTCTCTCCTCAGCACATCTGTGAAGCCTTCTTTGACTCAGCTGTGACCAACATTCAGGTGACAAAGTTTCAGAGAGGCTTCAGATGAACTGTTGGCAGTGTTTCCACAGAGCAGAGAGGAGACGACAAGAGTGACAGAGGAAAATACCCTCCCCCATCATCCCCACTCTCACCCAACCGGTCAAGACAGATGGCCATCCTCCCTGAGCCTGGTTCTGCCAGAGGGTTTTCCCCCCCTCCCTCTGAGGGTTTTTGGTTCCTTAGACTAAAATGATTGTAAAATTGATAATCAAAGAAAACTTTAATTTGTGTCACAGAAGACTTCTCCGAGTTTACTTTATATCGCAATAAAAAATGAAACAACAGTGAGTAAAAATGTGACAAAAACATGACGCTG
Source organism: Stegastes partitus (assembly GCF_000690725.1). Lineage (NCBI taxonomy): Eukaryota > Metazoa > Chordata > Actinopteri > Pomacentridae > Stegastes > Stegastes partitus. Next base: position 165,431 of record NW_007579099.1, on the reverse strand, counting down.
AGGTCAGAGGTCTACCTGATATCTGAGCGTTAGAAGAACTGCTCACCTTCCTGGACCCTGACAGTCAGCGAGGCACTGTCTGTCGCCCCCTCCTGGTCAAACACCGTCAGTTTGAAGGTGTAGCGTCCAACTCGAACACCCGTCAGCGTGGCTACAGCCTGATCCACGTCTTCCAGCTTCAGACCTGGAGGACCACTGCAACAGAAAACCTCCACAGATGAGTCAGATCGTAAAGAAGCACATCAGTCTTTAAAGCTTTAACACAAACTCCTGACCTGACCACCTCCCAGTGGTAGCTGCTGACGCCTCGGTCGTCGGTGCTGCCGCTGCCGTTGAGCAACACGCTGCTCACTGGGAGAAACAGGGTCCTGTCAGGACCCACGACGGCCACCGGACCACGGTTTGACCCTCCGACCTCCGATACTGAATAAAGAGGAAGAGGGGGGTAAAGCCAAAGGACAGGACATTAAAAACGTTGTCATATTTTTTTGGTTTACTTCACGCTATTGTTTAATAAAATCTCTTTATCTGGTAATTACAAGCAAAGATTTCCTGATTACGACATTCAGGTGGTCACAGATTCAATTTGTTCTTTTGTTTGGGACACTTGAAAAATGAACTACATCAGTGATAATGCAGATGATGATATTATTCAATTTTACTGCTCAGTAAAGAAAATAAATCCAGCAACACTGTCGCCAAGAAATATTCTAACAAATTATTGGTATTTTAAAGATTTCTACAGTTTTATTAAATTACAGTTACGATCAAGTACAATCATTAAAAATATGGTAAAGTATGAATTTACATGTCAGCTGTAAAAACAAGCCAAAACTGTAAATAACATCTAAATCAAATGTCTTTTTATACATGGGAATGTGTTCTTTAACAATGCATGACTGTAAAATTTTTCTTTTTTTCTTAAATTAGTAATTTTAGTTATTTGCCGGGAACTTATATACTTAATATGAATAATTTAAAAACCGTACAATTTTTTGACTGGTATTTTATTTTTAATTTTCTTAGTTTACAGAAGTTATCCAGAAAAATCACTGAACAAAGTAGTGATTTACATGTTAACTGTAAAAAAACACAACTGTTATTGATGTCCACACAAAAAATCTCTTATTTTATAAAAGAAAATTTTGTTCTTCTACAACATTTGACACACTATATTTTTATTACTATACACATAAATTATATTCGTAATTACTGTATAAGACAGTAAGTCAACAGGATGACATACGATATGGAATGTGTTCATGAGTTAGTTTTCAGCCCGTAAAAAGCAACTTTCAAGTTTAATCTATTTTCAAAATATGTGTTATAATTTCTATGATAATTTGAAAAGTTACTATATGCTTTTATATGTTTTATGAGACTAAAAGGAAGAAATTGAGATGAAAAAGTCTGAGAAAGTTGCTCTCAAACCGATGTTTTCTCCCACAACACATGAAATAAGCAGTAGGTGGCAGTGAGTCTGAGCATCTGTGATTTAGGAATTCTATGTTGCTACATTAACCTGAGATACCTTTATTAATAATGTAGGAAATTCCTTTTGATAAGAGGATTACGTTCCCAGTATTACTGCTGTAGCGCATGTATAGACCAGATTTTTTCCAAAAATCTGCTTAATTTTCCTCCTTGTTACTTCACCAGGGCGCCAACCAGCAAATTGCTGTTTTATTCAGGGGGAAACCAGGACTCACAGATTGGCCTTCAGTGCGTTTCTGCTGTGTGAATTCACCTGACTCAGCAGCCGTTGGTGAGGTCATGGTCGGAGGGTAAATGCTGGCAGCTGAGGAGGCAGTGGGGGGGTCAGAGGTCATGGTCCAGGCCGGCAGGTGGGTGGTGGTCTGTGGAGCTTCGGGTGCAGACTGCAGCAACTTCAGCATGTCTGTGAGGGAATGAATGTCAGGAAACAGAAAAATCTGAAGTTGTTTCACAATCGATAATTTGTCCCTGGAAGTGACAGTTGCCTCATTATATCCTGCTTCTTCTGTCAGGTGATTTTTTTGAAAGGGTTTGTTTGGATGAGTGATGGTATAGACAAAACAGAGTCGCAAAGCTGCAAGATTTTTGTTTAACTTGCATTGAACCTCAGTTATTGACCCAAATTCATTGATATTCACTTATTGTGTATGTGTATGTAAATGTCTTAACATACTGCATGAGTAACTATGACCACAGAAGCATGAGAAAAGTATTGATGATTCATGAACATGAATGTGTTGCAACTCTATTTTTCAGTGGCGCTGAAGGCCTTCATCTTAACTTATGCACCTCACTGCTTTCGCCACTGTGTTGGTCCAGTTTCTGCCTGATTTGACTCATTGATCGAAGATCCGAGTCAGGACTGATCAAGGAAAATTTTAGATGATTGGTATCAGCTCCAACCTAGGCCTAATTCTTTGTTTACGACTGCTGTCCAAGAGGTGTCCCAAATTTGAATAATTTTCTTAATGACTGTAACATAATCAATAAAAAATGAATGGACTATTATTATAAATTGAGTACATTTACTATTTATCTTCTGTTAAAGGAAATATGATGTAGGTTGCAACGACAATGTGATGAAGAAACCCTGTACGCCATCCTTTGATCCTGGCTTTAATTAACACCTGTTCATTGGCTGAAGGTCATTAAGCATCACATAATTCTTTTTCGTGGTGCCCCTGTACTAGCGAACCTATTCGGAGATCAAAATTGATATCTCGATTCCAGCACAGTGAACAAATAGTCGGCTACTCGGGTCCAGCCCTATTTTATACATGACAGTTACATGATTAATGACGTTAGCTGAACAAGAATCTTTTACAATATAGTGTATAAATATAGCTGAACTAACTTATTTATCTCCATAAAAATTCAGGAGGATACCGTGGTACCTCTAAACTTCTGGTTTTACATATTTGTACCTTAAAGGCTGCGAATAATTCTGAAAGCTGCAACTTGTTTTACTTTGAAATAAATGGTGGATGCCAGCATCCATACAGCAGGGGGCACTGCTATAAGGTTAAAGTGGTAATACAGACCTGGTGTGTGTTTTCTTTACCTTTAGTGGGTTCAGGGGTAACTGAGGCAGCGAGTTTCACGGTAGGTGACGCTTGCTCTGCAGGGTTTCCAGGAGACTCCGTCAATGATCGACCTGCAAGTGGAGAATTAATGAAATATTTCAGTAAAGGATTTACTTAATAATTGCCCCCTGGTGGTTGGTTGGCTCCACTGCCTCCATGTTAGTAGACGTGAGTCAAAGTCACAAAAAAACACCTATTACGTACATCTGTGACTTTTTGTCTACCAAGAAGTTATTCAGATTTATATGGATCTATCGTTACAGCTCTTTTGGTCTTCAGCTGTGAATGAAAAAACTGCATTATTCACAATCACTTACTTCTATTGGGAATCAGAATACAACCTAAAAAACAAAACGAAACCTCATGCTGCATGTTTACTCAGCTGCAGCTGAACACATTAGACTGTAGATATGAAGTTTCAGATCAATAAGATTGTGTCCAAACTACCTAACCGAGTAACGGCAATGGTTTTACAATGTAGCTGACAGTTGCTAGCTTCGCTTTCGCACCAGTTACCACAAAAAGTTTTTTGGTTTTTTTGCATTTTCAGTCAGGCTCTAAATTATTTTAACTTAAAAAAAAAAAAACACCACCATACATCCTGATTTAAGTTATGTATGCAGTCAATGCAGTGCCTCTAATGCTAAAACATTTTTTAAGTTAATATTATTTGTTTTTAATCAATGGCTCTGTTGACACTAACATTCCTGCAACCCATACAAACAGCATTACTCAGACTATATACAGAAACTTATAGGCTGAGGATAACAAATTGTGTTTTCATTATTAGTACTGTCCTGTATTTTTGCATTTAAGCAGCAAAACTGAAAACACTCTGCAATATTATATTTAATACACCCCCAAAAAACCAAACAAAATTTGTTCAAAGTAAAAATGTATGGACAGTTTTAATGGTGCTGATTCATCCTGAGCTCAAACTGATGATTTCGCTGCAGAAACTGAATTTGTGCTGCAGCTCAGCTGTTTACTCATAGAAAAACATTTAGGTTAAAAACTCCACAAAGGATCAATGACAGGTCAAAAGATTTAAATAATAAATGAAGTCAACTTCTGTGTCACCTGAGAAAACTGCACATAGCTCCTCTTTCAATCTGGAGACCGTGTGGATTCTGCTGCTGTGTGATAAAGTCAAAAGCCCCTTTCAGACATGGGACGTGGAACATTGCTGGCTTCGTCAATCCATTAAAGTGACAGCATTTTGCTATTCAGACAGAAGTGACTTTAATGTACCTCACAGATCCTTCAGACACCACAGTGGTGAAGAAAGTTAGTCACTGTGTGGTATTCGCACCATATTCGTCATTCACACGAGGTCTGACAACACATCAAGTGATGTATAAAACACAGCAACACAATAACGGACTAAAACTTAACTAATAGCAGCTGATTAATGTGTCCAAATAACTAACTGTCCAGTTTATTTCTGATTTTTTAAACTGTGAAATTGAAAGTACAGGATGTGACAATATATTTGCCAGCAGGTGATAAACTGTGACTCCGTGTGACAGCTCACCTATTTGAAGCAAAAAGAAGTTCAAAGCTGCTGTTAAATCCTGATCGATTCTGCCTGCATGTCAGGAAAAATCTGTATTATAACTAATTAATGAAGACACTGCGCTTAATGTGTGCAGCTCTCTCATATGGATCCTGCTGCTGTCTGATGCTGCAGGTAATTAATTTTTGTCCATTTTTACTGAAGAGCCCAATCAAGGACGGGAGTTGAAAATGAGCTTAATGCTATACACTCTATATGCAATACATCAGATGTTTTCTATGTAAAATGCATGGTCCCTGATCAAATAAATAAATAAATGAAATGAAATAAACTTAGAGGAAAAACTCCTACAAACAGCTGCAAGCAACAAACTAAACTGCCATTCTATGTCTGATGTGCAGACATGTAGGCCCACACAGTGTGACCTGCTGTCGTATCCCGGTAAATGAAAAATGTTCTGCACTTAGCATTTTTCTAGCTTAGTGCTACTCAAGGGTGCTTTCCATCTAAAATTTCACAAAGATTTTTATAAATACTCTATTATATAAAAATGTCAGGAAAATCCGAGATGGTAGAGTAGCAACTGTTCTAAAAATCTCATGATGTGACACCTGGCTTTGTTGCTGTGCTGATGAGCAGATGTAGTGCAGTTGGAGTGGGGGCTGAAGTCTCCATGAAGTCTTGTTGGGTGAAGTCACTCACTGGTTTTAGTGGTGTCGAAACAGTGCTGCTGCTGCTGCTTTGTGTTGTTGTCTGTAAAAAAGAAAAAAAAATCACTTTGGTCCTGCCATGACAAACAACATGTATGTGGCTCAGGCAACGTGTCACATCTATTATTAAAACATGACCTGCTGACACTATTTTGTAAAACAGGAGACGGTGACTACATGTAGCTTCTCAAATGGCTGAAATGAAGAAGCTGAAGTGCTGAGATGGACTGTTGTGCTGCAGTTTGAACCAAAGCGCTTTCACACATTTACAACAAGTTTTGTATTATTAAACTTGTTTAAGTTTAATATTGACAAACCTGTGCTCTTCAGTTTGCATTTTTTTGGTTGTGGAACAATATTTCACTTAAAAGGACACACTTGATAATAGAGTTTATCATCAGCAACTAGTTTTGCAAACGAGCATTCAGACGAGTTTGAAGCTCATTTTCACAAGCTGTGCAGTATTAGTTGTCTATTAGTTACTACTAAGTTAGTCTCCAACCATTTTAATAATCAGTTTGACTCATTTTTAAATAAAAACTGTCTAAATCTCCTCCTCTGTCACAGTAAACTGAATATCTTTGGACAAACATTTGAGGAAAAACTGAGCTACATTTTTCACCATTTTCTGACATTTATAGAAACCAATCAGCTGATCAATGAATCCAGAACATAATCCAAGAAAAAGCTGTAATAAGAAAAATCAGCCATTATTGTGATGATTAAATATTAATTTTAGTCATTTTAAAGCACAAATGTAAAACATTTCCTGGTTTCAGCTCCTTAAATGTGAATTTGAAGCTTTTTTTGTCATAAACGATATTCAACTGAATCGGAACATATGGATATGTGAAACCATTTTTATTTGCTGCAGAAGAGAAAATATCTGTCATATTAAACAATACTGAAAGTAATTGCAGTCTGAGTGTGGTCTAGTTTTCTTTCTTTCCGTCTTTATGACAGTAAACTGAATGTTTTCAAAGACCAACTAACAGATTCATCCAGGAAATAATTCACAGATTTATTGACAATAAAAGTAATCATTAGTTGCAGCCCAAAGCATTAATCGTCATCAGATTATGCCTAAATCCAAATGTTAGGATTTCACTTACGCCTCAGTCAGGCTCCTACATTTCTACAGGTCACATCCAGATATTCACATTCACATGGATGTAAATAAGAAACAAACTGAGGCTGAATAAACTACATGACAAGGGAAGACCTACATATTTTATCCGTCTTTTAAAATCTGATGATTTTATGACTTGTTCATTTTATTTTGCTGCCCTTTGAAGCACTTTGTAACTTGGATTCTGAAAAGTATTCTACAAATATAGAACATTATTCTATTTGCATATATTTGATCCTTATTCTTATCCATTTTTCTGACATTTTTTAGACCAAACAACTAAATGATTCATCCAGAAAATAATCCACAATGAAGATAGTGAGCTCTGACCTGGACAAACAGACTTATTGTGTTTGTAAAAGTGTCTCTGATCCACAGACTTGGTTCAGCCACACAACTTTGCAGCTGTTATTCACTGTAATTGGCTGGAAATTAAAACCTTTCAGGTTTGTATCTGAATGCATCACTCACTGTTATCTCTGCAGCAGCAGGATCAGTCGGCCTCCTTGTTCTGTCCTCATCTCTTCGACTCATGTTTCCCTCAGAGGAGGCTCCAATCTGGGCCACACTGCCCTCCGTCAGTCCCCTCTCTGGAATGTCCTCAACGTCTGATTGGTTGAATCTGTCTCTTCCCTTTAAAGACTCCAGCTCCGAGCCGGCCCTCTCCTCTTGGCCCTCCTCCGAGTACTCCTCGTCAAGCATCCCGGGGTTGGAGAAGCCCTGTTGGGGCAGGTCAAAGAGGGCAAGATCCTTCAGGGCGTCCAGGTCCCCGGGGGCTTCAGAGGACTGAGAGAGGGGCGTCCAGCGGCCGGCGTACGGCTGCCCTCTCACCAGAGACTGCAGCACCAGCGTCTGCGGCGTTGCCCGGCGCAGGAAGGCAAGGAAGGAATCGGCGCCAGGTCTCTCTCGGGGCCGGCAGTTCTCTCTCTGCTGACAACTCAGGACATAGCAGCGGCCCTCGAACAGCCACGCCAGGTCGTAGCCCAGCAGGTCGCAGCACGCCGCCACGCACTGCGGCAAGGACGCCACGCCGGGCACACGCAGGATCCCGCTGCTCTCCACTGCTGGAGACACGACAGCCTCAGAGAAGGTCGCACCCTGCCAGCACTGAGACGCCACGACAGCTGCAACAGACCCAACAGCAGGGGTTATTGTGTGGGGTCAGTCCAGGTCATTTCAGGCCTGTGAACTCATCCATAGTTCAGTGTCCCAGCTGCAAACATCACACCCTCAATCTCTGATCGTCATCTCAGGAGACTTTAATCATACATCACTCTCTACCACTCTCCCCACATTCAGCCAGTGTGTGGACAGCCCAATGGGAGACGGTGGGGCCTTGGACCTGCTATGTGCAGACACCAGGATGCATATTAATTAATTATTGTTATTTTCTTGTACCTTCATATGTTTGGATGCTGTTGTGGCGTGTAAATTTCCCCTAATGGAGGCTCAATAAAAAAGTATTCTATTATATCCTATTCTATTCAGATATTATTTGTTAAGTTTCAACATGAAGACATCATGGAGGCAGCTTGTAACTTTGAACATAACATGACAATATATGGAGCCCTGTGTACACCACTATTTGCAGTCCTACGAGTGAGTCCACATTAGCATCTTGGCAAAATACTGAAAAAAACTAGGGCAACAAAAATGAGACAAAATGAGAAAACGACTCAAAACAAAAGAAAGGAGACAAAGCTGTCCCAAACAGACACAAAATGACAAACCAGACACAAAACCAGACAGAAAACAACACAAACCAGACACAAAACAAAAATGAGACAAAAAAAACAACAAAAACTAGATCCAAAAGAACCACAAAAAGACAAAATTGTGGAGCCTCCATTTTTGCCAGAGTTGGTAACACCTGTAGACGTTGGACATGCTGATTCCCGTTTCTTTCATTTTCACATAACAGATAACAAAGCATACTTTTTGGTCATTCCAACTGTGTCACACTGTGCCGTTTCCATAGAGGTGCAGGACTTTAAATTTCAGTGAAAAATTAATCCACAGTGAGGAAAAATGAGACAGGAGTACAAAAAAAACAACAACACAAAACTGCTCGGGGTACAGAGGGTTAAAGACAAATAGCTTAAGGTATGTTCTGAATATCAGCAAGCTGAGTGAGTGCAAGAAATAAGAATTACAGGCTGTTGTATCATCTTGATTTGAGGCTTAAACATTTTGAATTCATATTAACACTGAAAAATGTCTTTTGAAAGTAATTAAATGGCTCTTTTTTACCTTCCACGCTGTGAAGCAGCAGCAGGAATGTTTTCTCCCACATGATCAGTCAGTCTGAAACACATCACAGCTTCAGAAACACAAACTGGGAACAAGATTCTGACTAAAAGACACCAGAGAGTCAAAACAGAAGAACATCACCCGAATAAAGGGTACACCTGAATTTTTGCTCATTATACACATGGAAATGCAGCCTGTTCAATGGAAATATAACAACGACAATAACAATAATTACACAAGATGTTACACAAATTAAAGCTGCCCAGTTTCAGCACCGCCTGGCCGGACAGCTCCACCGGGATGCCCCGCCCAGCTGCCAGGAACACGCCGCACTGTGTCAGAAAATAAACGCACCCTCTGACACCGCATCAATTGCATGTGTTTAAATATGACAATAAACCACATATATTGTAGTGTAACTTGAGCTACAGTCATTAAAACACACTATAGCCGTTAATAAATACAAGTCGGTAGAGAACAATACGCAGATTGAGCTCCTTGGAAGAATCCAAACCCTGTTCAAAAATGTACCAGTTAAAGGTTTTCTCGCTTATAGGGGACGATTTCCAACAGACAGAATATTACTTAAAACAACTTCTGCATCCACATTAACAGCTCCTTAATTCGGCATATGTTTAGCGCACTACATAGCAAACCTTCTACTAAAAATTCTAACTTTTTAGGACAGTTCGTTTGCGCTGCCCATCAGACACTAGCACTGTGTGAGCTGCTTCCGGAATTAATTAAAATCACATCTCGCCATATAAATTACATGTTCTAATAAACCGCCCCAAAATGCGGCACACACTGATGGAAAACCCGCTTTAAATAATTTAACTGATCTTTACACGTGTACTTACATGAAAAACGTAAAATCGATGGATTTCTCAATGGAGTTCGGCGTAATTGGCTAACATCGCCCGCTAAAAAGAGAATTTAAGCTAACATTTGTCAACAAACGGCGCCATTTTTAACATTTTTTCTGCACTAAAGGCAAAAAGCGGCAAAAAAGCTGCAGATAAAATGGAATTAATCCGCCGCGTGCCATCGGTGACCGTTAAAATGACTCCCCACCTGCCCGTAACGTGAACCGGTCGGCTCTCCCAGTTCTCCCAGCGTCGCTCCTTACTGGTCCTCCTGAGCGGACCCGGTCAGTCCCACAGGTGAATACTGGACACACTGGGAGGGTTTACACTGGCTGGGCGAAGATGCTGAGGCAGTGCCGACAAAAAGCCGAACACAGCCGAACAGTGTCTAGAAAAGCCGAATAGTGGCGAGAAAAGCCGAGCAGTGTCGTGTCAGCAAAATGGCTCGGCCACCAGAACGTCAGACTGTATATCAAAATATATAAACCCTATTTAAATATCGTGATTATGTTATTTCATACACACTGTGTATTTTTAGGTTTATAAAATATACAAGTCGGAATTTACATAGACAATAGACAATAATTTCAAGGTAGATTTATTTGTGCAGAATTTAATAAAATACATAAAAAATTAAAAAATAAGACAAAGGTTACTCAAATGGGGTCCAAGGAATCCTCTCCATATATATTGTTTGTAAATTTCGTTATAATTAGGTTAACCTCTATAACTAGCTAATAATACGGTGGATTCTTAGCTTTAATAATTAGACTTGTTGGATAAATTCATGTCAACAATTTTATTTTTATAATTTCTTAAAGTACTCAATTCAAAGGCTGTAACAGTTTTGTTTATTATTATTATTATTATTATTATTATTATTATTATTATTATTATTAATAATAATAATTATTATTATTATTATTAATAATACTAATAATAATTAATAATAATAATAATAATAATAATAATAATAATAATAATAATAATAATATCCATCCATTATCTATACACCGCGTCGTTGTTGTTGTTGTTGTTGTTGTTGTTACCCACAATGCATATCCAACTATTTTCATCCAGTTTGGGGATGTTTTGTTGTTGTTCCCTTTTTTGTTTTTTTAAATATTTCTGTTAGACCACTGTGCATTTCTTTATACTACAGCCTGAAACCAATCTATTTCTGCTTTATACTGATAAGATTACAGAGTACATTTACAGCAGAATTAGCCTTTTAAAAATAATTTAGCAGAGAGATTTCCCCAAATATCCTCTCAACAAGTGATGTGTTTTAAACTCATCCAGTCTATAAATGTAGCTATGTAAATATGTGTCAGATTTCAGCTAAGGCCTGATTGAATATCAGTGGCAGCGACATATAAATTAGTAGGAAAGTCTTTACTGTGCTCAGTACTGCTGTCATTTTTGTTAGATAAATAATTTGAAAATATACATGTGTACATTTTTGGAACACAAACTGGAAATCAGGGAAGTTCCCACTGAAGAGCTCATTTATAGATAAAGTAAACATACAAGAAAGCTTCTCTGTAACACACCTGTGTGGATGTACGCATGCTGTGGTCGTTTTGTGTCTCTTTTGTGTTTCTTTATGTTTTTTGTTTTTTTTTAAATGGACATTTTGTGTATTCTTGTTATCATTTGGTGTCTCTTTGTGGTCATATTGTTTTCTATTGTGTTCATTTTGTGTCTCTATTATAGTTTTTTTGCCTCTGTGTGGGAGCGTTGCATTTGTTTGGTGTCATTTAGTGCGTTTTCACTGAGTTCTGTGACTTTAAAACAGGAAATATTGCGTTTCTTCAGCCAGACTTTGTTCAGAAGCCACATGAAGTCTTTAGACTGTTAAGTAACTCCATATATTTGCTTACCTTCACACAATAATTCAAAGCAACGGATAAAATACTAAACTCTACTTGAACCATTTACATGACCTCTGTTTAAGTTAGTCTATGAGTCAAAAGTATAAACTGGGATTACATTCATTTTTTGGCTTTGATTTCAGACTTCATTACATCACTTTAAAGTGTTGATTATATTTTTGCTTTCTACTCTGAAGATATTTGTTGTCACAATATACATTTAGTCCTAACTATGCTTTCACTTTGACAAAAATGTTTGTCCTGGTTATTATTGAACATTATAATGATGATAAACAATTTCATATAAATGAAGTAACAAATAAAATGTGTTTTTCTCCTTCAGAGTAAAACAGAGCACAGAGCAACGTATTGGCCTCAGCGCTTTTTTATTTCTGTGTTTTCTTAAAAAAACAAACATTTACAACTGAAATCACAGCCAGATATAAATTACAACAGCAAACACAATTATCAGTTTTAAATACACTCATCCCGTCTGCGCTGGCTGCTCTCAGTCGACAAATAAAACGGCCGAAGGAGGTCAGTGAATTCCCTTAATGTAGATCAGCGGCAGTCCGGTGCATTGAAACAGAATATACAGAATGGGGTTTGTTTCATCAGTCAGATCTGCTGCACTGAAACGTCCTTCCCTCTCTGATCCTTCAATCCTCAGCGCAGAAAACTAAACTCCGACAGTAGACGTCCACTTTGTGTCGATGCTTGCAGAGACACAGTTTCGCTCCAGGCTGCTCGGCTGCAGCACAAACTGATGTGAAAATGTCAGACTGCTCCTTTAAAGAGAAACCGAACAACAGCTGAAATCTAGTTTTGTGCAGGAGAACAGAAGTCTGTACGAAGCTGCTTCTTCTTTAATACAGTTTGAAGCTCTGCTGATATTTACAGAAATTGGAGATATTCTCCAAACCACCTGGTAACCCACATTTCCCAGGTTGCATCTCAAAGCAAAGATAGCAGCCAACCGGGCTTAAGAAAAACAATGTTGTAAAACTGATATCACCTTTCTTTCAAGAGTGTTTTTAAATATTCTGCAAAAGTCTCCTGCACAGTGGAAAGCGTATTTAAGTGAGCTTCACGTGGAAATCTAATTTTCTTTCTCAGAGTTTAACCCTTTTAACCCCAAAACCCACCTGCAGGTTTGAAAAACATGATCTCTTGAGAAAAAGGGGAAAAAAAATCACCAACATGACATTCATAAGCAAGATTTTTATCAGTGTATTTTGGGGCAGAAAGCTTGAGCGCTTCTAAGTGAAAAATCATTTTGGAAGCAGCAAATTGTCACAAGTGAGGAGCTGGATCTGAATGAGCCTGACTGAAAGGATCAAGTTTGAATCTCCTGCAGAACCTGCTGCTGCTGCTGCTGCCGAGGTGCCCTGGAGCAAACCGCTAGCTCAGCTGACAAACAACTAGACAAACAAACAAACAAACAAACCAGCAGACAGGAAGGTGAACATGCATCAGACCAGGTCACAAACTGAGCATGCTCCACGGCGCTCCTCTCAGCTGACTGTCTGATTCTGGATGAGGACAATTAACATGTTCCTTGAATAAACGTCTTCTCAGTGTGTCATTGTGGAAATTAAGACCGGTTTTAGGAATAAACACGGGTCAAATCTTGCAGCACGATGGCTTCAGAAAGATCAACTGTTTATACTGCGATGAATTGAAAATAAAATGCAGAACTTTTAGTATGCGCTTAAAAAAACTTCAGATATGGCAGAGGCTTCAAACGTGGCTTCTTCTGCAGTGGTTTAATAGCAGTGAATGGAGAATCAGCGCCAACTGCTGTGCATTTAACTCACATTTTTCTTGAAATTTGGTTAAGATTTGTGCAGCATGTGGAGGCAACCCAGCCACAAAACTTAACAATGTCACATAAAACCAGAGGCTTTGTGGCTGTAAATGAGACCATCGGTAAAGACAATAAGTGAAAAAATCTACCAAAATCACCCGGTCCAAATAATCCAAACTTCTTTTTTTTAAATTTCAAATGCATCTCACTCTCTTCTACAAAAAAATTCTACCCTCATCACACAGTTTTTGTTCATCCTGAACCAGACGCTCTGAGCTGGAAACGATGTGGTTTTGCAGCATCGTCACACAACAAAGAAGCCAATGAATCCCTCCAAAGTTTCGTTTTCAAGTCTCAAACTGAATCCCTATAAATCGGCTCCCCAAACAAGAAAAACTACCAAATATAATCCTGTTTGGGTATAATCTGGTGGCACGAAAATGTAATAACCTGATTACAGAAAATCTGATCATTGCACCAACTCTCTGGGTCATAAATGACTCTAGCTACACTTTGTAATCGTACAGATTCTACATTATTAGACAGAAATGACAGTTCGTGCAATAATCTGATGTTGTCAACACAATTAAATAAACATTTTTCAGGTACTACATGAACTGAGTTTATCACATCTCCAGCTGCTAGAAGCCTTTTTATGTTAGCAGTGAGAAGACAGAAAATGATCTTGTTTTAAGTGAAGAAAAAACCCCTCCGTCAGCCCCAGCATCCTCGCGGCCAAAATAATGTCTAATTTGAATCAGGAAGCACAATTTTCTTGGAAAGCTGTTCAAAACTAAGTTAAATTTAGTTCCATGTTGCTGAGGCCTCCGGGTCTAATCAAAGGCCACAAGAACTTCATGTACTTCTGGTTTTGTTAGCTGTAAACCAAGTGTCTTTTGATCTTATTTTAAAAGAGCTTTTGAGAGGTTTCACTGGTAATTTTTTTAAAAAAGAAGATAGAAGAATCTGAAGAGTCATAGGAGGATTGATGAAAAAGAACTATCTATTCAGTTAGTGGTTAAATTAGCTCAGCTCAGACCAAATAACCAATGTTTGAATTTATAAAATGTGTTTGATGAGCTTCAACACATGAAGCCGCGCAAGAAATCTGATAGAAGGACTAATGACAAAGTGCAGAAAAGAAAAAAATAGCCCTGAAAGCATCCAGCAGGACTTTGAAATGAAGGTCTACCTTAACATTTGTAAAAGGATGTCACTGTTTCGAATTATTGCACACATATTTGACTATTGAACAGCAGAAACACAGAAGAGAAAAGGCTGAAGGAACATTTTGGTTCTCCTTATTGCTTCAGTAGAAGGTTTTTGATTCTTGAAGATTTTGTTACTTCTTCATCCAAACTGACTGGTGAGGAGTTACAGGTATTTATTCTCCCCTCCAAGTCACATGAATCAAGTCCTATCAACAACCTGGTACTAGCATGAATAAAGACTCATCAACAAACTCAAACTCACATGAATTCAGACTCGTCACGTACCTGAAACTCGCGTATTTAAAGACTGACCCAAAACTCACATGAATAGAAACTCGCTGCAACTAGAAACTCACATGAATTGAGACTCGATAACATAAAAAACTCACATGATTCAAGACTTATCTTCTACCCACAACTAGCATGAATCTAGGCTTGTTGGAACCCAAATTCACATGAACAGGCTCGTCACCAACCTAAACTTGCAAGAATCAAGGCCTGTCGCTGACCTGAAACTTCCAAAATTAAGACTTGTCTCAACCAGAAACTCACATGAATCGACATTTATTTAATGATTCGAAACCCACTTAATTCAAGGACAGTCAATTATCTAAAGCTCACATGAATCGAGACTCTTCACCAACCAGAGACAAGGTGTGAATGTGGTGAAACTGCCTGGGGAGGGATGTCAGAACTGCATTATAATACTGACAATAGACTGCAATTTTCGGACTATTGACCGCACTTGTCTATAAGCCGCATGTGTCCACGTTGTAACATGAGATATTTACACAGAAAGATGTTAAACAGATTTTATTTAATTTTTTTTAACTTTTAATTAAATATGTACCGTAAATGCGTTTTTTTCCCGAACAGTGCCTGAAACACGACTGGTTAAGAAAATAAAAACTACAGCAGCCTACCAGGAAAAGTCATTGATCGCTATCTTCATCTTCCTCCTGCGCACTAAAACCACTAAAGTTGTCTTCTTCAGTGTCCCAGAATTACTTTGTCACACACTTCCTCGCTCTCAATGTCACTTTGGTCTCGAGGCAAATATGTAAAAATCGTAAAAATCCATAAATTAGCCGCATCGTTGTTTAAGCCGCAGTGTTCAAAGCGTGTGAAAAAAAAAAGTAGCGGCTTGTAGTCCGGAAATTACGGCAAATACCTTATATCAGCCCTCGTTCACACTTTAAGCCGACACACAGGTGATCCTAAATATGTAAATACCTGGAACTCCCCCCAACTCAGAACTGAGGAAGGCTCTTCAAGAATCAAAAACAAGTCCAGTTTTCTTCTACTGAGGCACTTCGGATTAGCACAACAGGGACGACTAAGAATCTGACGACATAGGACTACAACTTGACAGGACTTTTGATAAAAACATGGCTCCATAAAGACATATTGAAGCTCTAAAGAGAAAATTCAGGAGTCTGTATTCCAGGACAGAACAGCTGAATCTACTCTGGGTTGGAAATATGATGAATAAAATCATTTATGATGTCTAGAGGACTGAAAACAACTCTGAGTCAAACCAGTTTGACGCCTAACTAAGACGGCGCTTCAGAGCCCAAAAGCCAAAAAATCCAATCTTTCCTGTTCTGCTATATTTCATTCTATGAGAGCTGGTGGTCGAGATGTTTCGAGGGAATTCTTCAGTTCTTGGTGGCTGTGATTATATCAGAAAGAGCTAAAACTGTGTTGCAGTTTCATTATAAAACAACCCAACGGCCTCTGGAAGATCCAAACTTTAAGGGAGCTCTCTGCTTCCTGTTTGTTTGTTTTCTCCAATAGATTCCTGTTTTATAACTTCAGCTTGACGTTCAGCAGTGGGATTGACTTTTAAAAGATTCCTGGAGTGTGAAGGCCTCTGCTATTGGTGTGTTTAAATATGGTTGCTGGTTACTGACCTTATTTCCTTTTCAAACCTGACCAACCAGACAAACAGACGGAAAGATGTTTTTTTTTTTTTTTAAATCCCTACTTCACCTTTCTCCTCATAAAATCCTAAATGTTCTCGATCAAACTAGAAATGAAGAATCCTGCAATTCTGTGGTTAAAACGTTCCCACAAGCTCCCGCAGGTCAACTGTTTATCATCCTGTTGTGTATTTCAAACAAAAACCCCTCCGGACATGCTCGTTTCCTGCACTGATGCAAAGATCACGGCTCAGGTTAGAAAAGTGCATTTCAGTCGAGTTTAACTCTGTCTGCTGCTACCGGATCGACTTTCAGGATCTTTAATGGAGGCGCGGAGCAGCTGGATTTACACCGACGAGGCGAACAGAGGTACAAAGGGCAGGAGGGAGCACGTCGCCCCGACATCCACCAGGAGGCAGCAGAGAGGTGAAGAACACGAGCAGGCGAAGGCAGCGGGATCGAACACTGCAGGGAGGTTTTAGCTTCTTCAGCATTCGAGAGGCGGGTGGAAGCTACGTCTGCAGTCGACAGCTTTGGGGCTCGGAGGCTGAGCTCGTTTCTTCCGGAGCTCCTCACGACTCACATTGCCGGTGAGCTTGGAGTACGCCGCCTTGTACTTCTTATCGAACGCAGCTGCAGACAGAGAAAACAGCATTATTATCAGGTTTGTTGCTGTCACTGCACACTTTGGGTTCGTGGCAGTTAAACAGAAACCATCAAAGCTTCTGGGATGCCCGCAGAGGTGAGGAAACTTAAAAACTGTGACCAGAAATCCTCAAATTTCCCAGAAATGCTCAAGGAAATCACCACAGTTTCTCCCTGGCAAATAACTGTGTGGAGAAGTGACACAAACTTGGTGCATCAGATTTGAGTTACTGCCTTTAGACACTGATCTATGATTTATTAGATTATACAGCAGACCAGATGTACTAGATAATACCTGTTTATGTCATGATTATACATAATTTATCAAGTGAGTACAGGCCAGCTGGTAATACCTCATCAAGGAATAAAATATATGATAAGAACTATTCTGAATAGAGGCTTTTCCAAACTAAAAACATCCATCCATCCATTTTCTATACACCGCTTAATCCTCACTAGGGTCGTGGGGGGGCTGGAGCCTATCCCACCCGACTTAGGGCAAAGGCAGGGGACACCCTGAACAGGTCATCAGTCTATCACAGGGCTACACTTAGAGACAGACAACCAAGCACGCTCACATTCACACCTACAGACAATTTAGAATCACCAATTAACCTCAACATGTTTTTGGACTGTGTGGGAGGAAGCCAGAGAACCCACGCTGCACGAGGAGAGCATGTCCTCACTGGAACGCGAACTGGCGACCTTCTTGCTGCCAGGCAACAGTGCTAACCACTGAGCCATCTTGTAGCCCAACTAAAAACATAGCTAATATACTTATTCTGTTAAGAAGTTGCTGAGAAATCAAAAATGCATTTGATTTGTTGCTGTACTTGTACTGTACTTTCGTTTGTTGTAATTATTTTTTGGTGCTATGTTTAACCCCTTTAAAAATAATAAAAATTTGCTGTTTGCATTACAAACATGGTGAATAATAGTACATATTACATAGAATTGGCACTTTCACATTTGACACTTTTCACTGATAATCCTTTTGTACTTCTACTTTTAATGCGATCACTGTGCTGCCTTATGAAGCTCAAACACAGTAATGACACATTCAATCAAAACTGATAAAGAACTGAGATATATTTCTTCATCATATAGAAAACATGCTATATGTAATATCACAGTTTTCAAACTCTGGGAGAAATCTGGGACATCCCTTATCTCGCCACAAACCTCAGCAACAATAATATCAATACCATTTCCAATATAACGTTTCTGATTAGTTTGTGCAATATCCGTTTCAGTATCATGTACAATACTATTTACCGCTTTACAATCATTGCGATTTTAACTTCTTACTTTTCTATTTTAGTCTCATTTTACCTCACTTAATTGTATTTTCAGTCATGTATTGCAATAATATCCTATTTTTATTTCTCATGTTATATAATTTGGGCTACAAGGTGGCGCAGTGGTCAGCACCATTGCCTCACAGCAAGAAGGTCACCGGTTCGCATCCTGGTGAGGACACCCGGGATTTTTCTGCGTAGAGTTTGCATTTTAACTGTGTTTTACTGTTTTAATGTCCTTGTTGGTTGTCTGATTTTTCTGATTGTATAAAGATTTATTAATAACAATAATGATAACCATTACTACACATCCGTTACTTTCAGTGTGTTTTTCCCATGTAGCATTTTTTGAATTTTGAATTTTAAGTTGCTGAATCCTGTCAATCTCACCGACGTGGTCTTTGCCCATAGCTGCCAGAGTGAGGAAGAGGAACTCTCTGTACAGACTCCTGTCAAACACAAAGCACACAAACAGACATTAAAAGAGCAACATGACCTGTAAACTTGGCACCTGGTTTTTGTCACTAACAGTGTTTGAATCTGCTGCTTGATTATTCGTAGGAACATGCAATCGAGGCAGCATCAGCTCACCTCTGGATCCTTGGAGATCCCGGCTGTTTGGCCAGTGTGTCCAGGAAGAGTGTGACGGCCTTGTGCACCTCGTTCATGCCGACCCACCGCAGCACCTCCTCCAGGAAGGACAGTGTGAACGGGTGGTTGTGCCGCCGCCAGCTGTAGTTCCTCATTGGGACGCCACCTGGTGGACAGAGGAGGGAGGAGTGGCGACACAGACAGGAATCACAGCGTCAAGGTTTGTTAAAGGTTTGTATCTATGACGTAAATATTAGTGACCAGATGCTAGTATTTATTATGTAAAAGTCAGTACCAGGAACTAGCATTTATCAAGTTAACATCAGCAAGCAGATACTATTATTTATCACATAAATACAATCAGCCAGGAGCTAGGATTCATCACCTACACACCAGTAACAGATACTAGTATTTATCACATATACATCAGTAACAGATACTAGTATTTATCACATATATATCAGTAACAGATACTAGTATTTAACATGTAAACGTCAATAACCAGATACTAGTTTTTGTCGCATGGAGTAACATGTCAGTAACAGACACTAGTATAAATCATGTAATTTGTCAGCGACTAGAAACATTAGTAATCGGATTCTAGTATTTAGCAGGAAAACATCAGTCACCAAATACTAGCATTTATTAAATAAACATAGTAACCAGATAATAGTATCAGTCATATAAACATCACTTACCAGAAACAAGTATTTGACGTGTTAACATCAGTAACCGGAAACTAGTATTTGTCAAGTAAACATTAGCAACCTAATGTGAGAATTTCGTAGGTAAACGTCAGGAACTACACACTAGTATTTATCATGTATTGATTAGTAACCAGACAGTAGCATTTATTAAGTTGATGTCAGTAACCAGATGCTAGTATTAATCATATAAACATCACTAACATGAAACAAGTATTTGATGTGTTGACATTAGTAACTGGAAACTAGTATTTGTTGAGTAAACATTAGCAACCTGATGCCAGTATTTAGTAGGTAAATGTCAGGAATCAGATTTATCTCGTATTGATCAGTAACCATTTATCAAGTTAATGTCAGTCACCAGATACTAGTATTTGTCACATAAATATCAGGAACCAGATACTAGTATTAATTACATAAACATCAGTATCCAGACACTGGTATTTTCCGTGTGTTTTGCGTGTCTTACTGTGGATCCTCCAGAGGATGTAGAGGGGAGGCCACTGGTCAGTGTCGGGGGTCAGAGTGTCCCACAGGAGTCGGACCCTCACCGTCGTGTTCTCCGACTGGAAAACAGACAAGACGAGGCTTTTATAACAGTCGTCCGGTCAGACAGACTTCCACCCACAGAGGAAGTGAACAGACTCCTCCTCTTAAACCATCACAGCAGCTGACTGGCTCTTACCTGCGTGAATTGGCTGACCAGTGGCGAAGCTCGGACCAGCTGCAGCAGGTTGCTGGGCAGGCCGAGGCGCTGGAAGTACCACACCAGGTTCCAGAAGATGATGGAGTGGCTGTCCAGGAACTGAGGCTGGGCCAGCACCGCCTCTCCCTCATTCTCCAGCAGACTCTCCAGCTCCTTCCTCAGTACCAGAGGGCTCAGGTAGGCCACCGTCACCTGAGGAGCCCCGCCCACCGACGAACCCTGAGAGAGTAAGCAGATACTAGTATTTATCATGTAAACAACAGTAACAGATACTAATATTTACTAGATAAACATCAGTAAGAGGTACCAGTATTAATTAGGTAAACAACAGCAACAGGTACTCGTACTAGGGGGCGGAGTCTGCCAGTGAGGCATACAGACGGTTGGACGAGGTGTGAGAAAGGTGCGTTACCGTGGTGGTTCTGCTGTTCTCGGAGTAGCTGCTGGTCTCGGAGCTGGAGTCTTCGCTCAGGCCGTTGCACTGGGGTCGAGGGGAGGCATCGTGAACACTGGGGGGCCGCACGGCGCTCTCCACCTCGTCCTCCAGGTTCCAATTGCTGCGTTCAGCACTGAGAGGACAAAAGACACATCAGATACACTCAGGAAAATCTATCGTTATGAAAATTTGGATGTGTGACTTGTGTAGCGTACCTATCCTGTTTGACCATTTTTTAGGTGTTTTACAATGGTTTTAACACCCAGCCTACGTGCTAGAGGGTCTTTTTTTATCCACATTGATTCTAAAATAGTTCAAAATCTTAACTGAGGCTGTGTCTGAACTTTGACAAGAAAAGACAGTTTGAGATAAGAAAACATGAAGAAGGTTTTGCAGAGGATTTGAATCATACAGTAAGGCATAAAAACAAGGCCAGAAACAGGAACAGTAAAACACTGAAAAAAGCTGATTTTCAGTTTTCTGACCATTCTTGATTAAATTAACTTGATTTGGCATTATAATTATGACAGCTCATTAAAATCATACTATTCAGCATGTGTCTTTTAAAAATTCACGATCACTAAATCATTGCTCTAACCAGATTCATGAAAGAGAAAATTCTGTACTACTTGATGGAACTGGGAAACCAAATGTTTTTTGACAAAAAGTTAATTCAAGCTAAACCGCAGGCTGTGTTTCTACAGAGCAGAGTGGAGAGACGAATGGAAACTAATTAAAAATGGAAATAGTTAAAAATCTACAACATTGTGGAGCTTCCAAAAACAATCAGTTCTAAAAGTTAAGAAGCAAAGATCCATCAAATATTTGGCATTTTTCTATCATTCTGTTGATGCTGCAGCTGTCATGGATGGGTAAATATGATCTAGTATAAATGTTTTCTAATGGAGCAGAATAAAGTGATTTAAGTAATGAAATAAAGTGACTTTGGATAAAAGTATGATGGACAACTGGCTGAACTTGCCATAAGTAAAAAGACTGCTACAGATTTTCTCTCCCATGTAATAAATATGATCAAACCCTGACGGTGTTATGACAGGTATGATTGCTTGATAAGAGTCTGTACCTGCTGATGGGTCCGAGGTCACAGATCTCGGCGTTCAGGAAGGGCACGAAGGAGGCGCAGCAGAACGGACAGGAGGAGTTCAGGTTGGAGTCATCTGACGTCCAGCCGGCCATGATCTCCTCGTCGTAAACCAGCGAGTTGCAGCTGCGACACAGTGAGCAGCTGGACATCAACACCTGGATGCACAAAGAGAGGAGGAACGGGTCAAGAACCGAGACACCCAGGTTGGAACAGAGCTGTCCGAGTTGCTACAGCCACTTACCTCCATCCCAGCCCCCTCCTGGTTGGCGTCCCAGGACCTGCGCAGAGGATAGGATGGACTGGGCGTGTCCGTCAGGTCCAGGTCACTTCCTACAGACAGCGAGCTCTGAGAAAAGACAACATGGAAGCTGGTTAGTCAGGAAGTTACTGTCTGAACACCTGAACAGTGACTCAGTAAATCATTCTGTAGTACTTTCCATTTCCTATATCTAATCAAGTGTCATCATCAAAGTACCAGATTTAAACCTCTGAACCCCCAAACAGCAGTTTCTGGGTGCTATTTATTTATTTTTTGTCACATTTTCCTCACTTTGGGTCCATTTTTCACTGCAATATAAAGTCCTGAACCTCTATGGAAACAGCACAAGCACGAGAAGGAGAGAACTCAGAAATGCTTTCTGTGCGGAATGACACCCTTAGAATGACAGAAATCTTATAAAGAATAGAAAAATGGAATCTCCTCTACTATAGAAGTTTTACTATTTACATTTCTAATTTATCTCCTGTCTTTATCAAACAGCTAATTTCCAGTAAATTTTCAAATGAAATATGTACAATAAAGTGATTTTGATGAAATATCACAATTTGAAGCTAAGCTTTGGTTTGGCACATCATATGTGATACATTCAAGGACCTTTGGAAAGTAGACAAAACTTATGATTCTTTCGGGTCAGTGCAGCTTCTCTTATGTCTGGAATTCTCTTTGTTCTGTGTCTCTTCAGAGGAAACTCTCAGGGAGAAACTGTTCCAGCCATTTCAGAGGTCTCGTACGACTTGTGTATTTTTATCATTGTTAATCAGACTATGGACAGAGACTCTATGAGTTATTTTGGAGGAACAGAAACAAAGATTAGCTGATGATACTGAAACATGCTCTCACCTCTGAGGTAGCGCTGACCAGCCTCTCCTTGGCTTTCAGCAGAGTTTCAGCCACTTGAGCTTTCCTGGACTGCCTTTGCTCTGACACTCTTCGTCCGACTCCTCCTCCTCCTCCTCCTCCTGGTCGCCGGTCGTCCACGCTGGCGGCTCGTCGCACCGACACTCGGTGTCTGGTCGGCGTGAGGAGCTGCTGCAGCTTCCCTGCCAGCCCTCCTCGACTCGGGGACGACACGTTGTTGTAGTTCTCGTCCACGCCTTTGTTCTTGCCGGCCGAGTCTCGCGTCCCAGCGGGTCTGCAGGTCAAAGTAAACTTGTGAAATCAGGTTGAATCAAAACTGCTAAATCCACAGCTGGTGACAGTTAATAACAGACTGACCTGCCGTCTCTCTCTGCAGGCTGGCAGCTGCAGTCCAGCTCAGAGTCTGCCGATTCTGCATACTCTTTGTAAAAGTTGGAGAGGCAGACCTGACTGCGCCGGACCAGAACTCCACCAGGAGGCGCCGGAGGAGGGGTGGAGTCGTCTCGCCGACCCAGAGGGGGTTTACGGGAGACGGGGTCCCCACATCCGTTGGTTCCGGCATTACGGAGGATGGTCTTCTTACAGAGTTTGACCTCTGAAACAGAAAAAAGAAATGACAATCAGTAACAGATCCTAGATGACTAGATCCTTGCTTGTGTTGTATCTACTCTCAGATATTCGTTGTTTTGGATAAAAGCATCTGTAAAATGAAATTGTAGATTGTAGTGTATATCAGGTATACATCAGTGACAGATTCTAGTATTTGACATCTTAACTGCAGTGACCAGATGCTAGCATTTATCAGGTATACGTCAGTGACAGATACTGAGGATGTAGTTTGTTTCTTACTGTCGTTGGGCGTCTTCATGCTGTTCAGACTGTTGCTTTTCACCAGCGGTCCGGTCAGAGATTCGTGACTGGAGCTTTCACTCAGACCGCTCCAGCTGGACTGACGAATCAGAGTTGAGTGGGGACGGGGCCTCTGATCAGGGTCCATCATGGCCTCTTTAACACAAAAATGTCAAAGTCAAGCTAAATAGGTGAGTTTTCTTTCAAATATATCCATATTCTCTGCCCTTCTTAGGTAAAGGACCAGACCAAAGCTCGAGACTCACAGTATTCCGCAGTTAATATTGGGATTTTTAGAGCTGTGGTTGTGCAGGGCAACAAAAAATTCTTTACCTTTGACAGTGCCATAGTGGTCCAAACCTTTACATAGTCTGTCTATAAGAATATTCTTCAGCTATTTTAAATTTTGTCCTCCAGTTTGACTATAACGAGTATGTAGAGGTTCTGTTTATCCAAGATGATTCTAAAACCATTTAAATCATTTACTGAGGCAGTTTGAGATAAGAAAATCATTAAATAAAGTAATTCCTCCATAATTTAAGCAACAAACCGAGGATGGGAAATTACTGGGTATGTTCATGAATAATGGCTCATTGAATAATTCTCGTTAATTATTGAAGAGATTAAAAATTTAAGTCAGAAAATGTACTGTAGACTAGCTGTAGTACTTGGTTGTACAACCAGGTGGAGCCTCTGAGTGTTCTATACTGTAGCGACTAGAGGAGGTGTTCATTTGAATGGTCATGGTGCAATGGGAACCGTGACAAAGGCTTTGGTGGCAGTTAATGACCTTCGGACAGTGCTCATAAATACAAGTAGAGATTAGCTTTAAAACTGATCTTAGACTGGTTCTTGACTTGGCTTTGGACCATTTGTGGACTTGTTTTAGTTATGTTTTAGACAGGCTCTTGACTTAGTTTTCAAATCATTCTTTGCCAATTAAAACATATAAACTGGGAGAAGACAAGGAACACTTATGTCAGAAAATGTGTTACATTTAGCTGTAGTACCTAGTGGTTCCACCAAGTGAAGCCTCTTACTGTTTAATACTGTAAGGAGGAGGCAGTCACTACAGGCAGTTCATGTGGGTAAGCAGAGTGCATTGCGGTGGTTTAGCTTGCAATGAGAAAGAGAAAGACTTCTGAGATGCTTAATGATCTCCATCCAGAGCGCCCTCCTGAACAGATACTAGTATTTATCACATATACTTTGAGAATAGATGTACTAAAACAGCTGAAAGGGACAATGTTCCAGACATCTACAAAAAAACTAGACAGCTGCAAAATCTGGGTTCATGATGAATGTTTAGCTTTGTTTACCAGCTACAAATTTCTGCAAAGCTGAGAGTCACTTCATTATCATAGCAGTGGCAGTGTAATGAGATCAGTGTATGGAGCTCCTCTGTATTAGCTGCCTTTCCTTGGCTAAAACTGCAAAAAAGTACCATATATCAATATAAAGCAGCAAGAAGTGGAACTAGAAGAACCTCTAAAGTGTGCTTTCATCTTTGACGAACGACCCTGATCATCCATTCATCCATCCATTTTCTATACACCGCTTAATCCTCATTAGGGTCGCGGGGGGGCTGGAGCCTATCCCAGCCGACTTAGGGCGAAGGCAGGGGACACCCTGGACAGGTCGCCAGTCCATCGCAGGGCCACACTTAGAGACAGACAACCAAGCACACTCACATTCACACCTACGGACAATTTAGAATCACCAATTAACCTCAACATGTTTTTGGACTGTGTGGGAGGAAGCCGGAGAACCCGGAGAGAACCCACGCTGCACGGGGAGAACATGCAAACTCCACGCAGAAAGATTCCGGTGCCCCCACCGGGACGCGAACCGGCAACCTTCTTGCTGCGAGGCAACAGTGCTACCAACTGCACCACCTTGCAGCCCCGACCCTGATCAGTTTTGTCCAAATTATTTTACAACTTAAATATTTCTGACCTCCTCGCGACCCCACGGAACCGCTCTTCTGCCGCCGTTTGATTGGTTGCCTGAACTGGGCCACAGCCAATAGGACGTTCCTCAGCTTGGCCCAGCGAAGACGTCCACCCTGATTGGTGGACGGCCACTTGCTCTCCAGCACTGCCTGCAGAGAGAAGGCACCTGATCACATCGCTGATCACATCCCTCTGGATCAATGCACACACAGACTCCCTACTTCAGTGAGCTTTTTCTTTCTGAAATGGGTAAATACACATTTACAAACACATGTGAAAGTGTACATCTGTGTATTTCTTTGTGTTGGACCTTGTTGTAGTATCCATAGGTGATGGTGTTGGGTGTTATTCCAGCCTTCTTCATCTCCAGCAAGACTCGAACAGCAAGAACCGGCTGACCATACTGACCGCACAACTGCATCAGGATGCGGTAACACACCTGGAACACGTAATCAGACACACACACAAACGGACACACACAGAGGTCATAACATGAGCTACTTTTACTTATACAAAATATTTCAAATTGTTATAATTAGCCATGTTTCAAACTATCATATACATTCTGAATTTGTATTTCTCCACTGAACCTATGATCCTGTTTGGCTTTTTTCTACTGAGCACACTGTACATCCTTGAAGATAACATGGCCGGTGAGAACCGGTTCACATACTGGGAGACAGCGGAAACTCCTCTTTTCTATCAGTTACTTTAGATACACGCCTTTTGGACAACACACACACTTTGTATTCGATCCAAGCAGCTTCTGTTTACATCTGTTTACAGTGAACTTCCACGTGAACAGTGTGCTCTGTCACTCAGAGCCCAGCGCTGCCTCACTTTACCTGTGACCTAAATAAATTCTACATCTGGGAACTGAAGATTTCTCTGGTTTGTTCTTGGGCTTCCAACTAAAGAATTGGGTTAACAAAGTTTTGCCCTCGTTCTGAAAAATATTTCTGTCCACGTCACATTTCAGTCCTATTACATCTTTCTTTTATTTTGTGTCACATTTTTGGTCATTTTTCGTGGTTGTTTTGCATCACCTTTTGTTTGTTTTACATCTTGTTCTGGTCATTTTGCGTCACATTCCAGTCATTTCACATCTTTTTGTGCTTGTTTGCATCACATTTTGGTCATTCACCGTCTTTCTGTAGGCATTTTGTGTCACATTTTGGCTGTTTTCCATGTTCTTGTGGTTGTTTTGTCTCACATTTTGGTAAATTCCTACTTTCTTTTGTGTTTTTTTCTTTTTGTGGTTGTTTTGCTTTACATAGTGATGACTTTACATCTTTTGGGAGTCTTTTGTGTCACATTTCGGTTGTTTTGAATTGCTTTTCCAGCGTATTTGGATCATTTTGTGTCTCATTTTGGTCAGTTTGCATTTCAGTTCCTTTTTTCAACACTATATGGAAACTGGAAACTGAAAGTGAAATGTCATCTCACCTCATCTGGCAGCACCACCTTGCGGTTCTCCATGTGTTTGAGGACGTCGTAGGCCGTGTGCAGGGTGCGCACCTTGGCGGTCTCAGCCCGGACGAAGGTGGGCAGGTAGATGAACCAGAGGCCGTAACAGTGACCCAGCAGGCACTTGGACCACATGTCCGGCACTGCTGAGTACTTCTGAGCTCGCTTCTGGGCCAGTTTGATCTCCTAGACAGGTGACATTGAGGACATCAGGTCGAGTTCAAATACATGCATAACTTCATCATTCAACAGTTAATTTACACAGTGTAACATGGCAGCATTTTACCCTTTGCCTACAGCGCCTCCTGGTGAGTGGAGGCCACTGTCTACGGTTTGGTTTCCATATAAACAACCTAATCATCTCTTCTGAATCAACAAATCACTGTATGTGTATGTGTATGTGCGCCATTCACATGTTTTGACAAGCATTCATGTTATTTACTTCAAACATGGCGGGTGTATTTCTGGGGACCCAAAGAAGTGCCGTGTCAAGTGTGAAACTGTTTGGACAAGTGGCTCTTGAGAAAAATATAATGATGTCATCAATACAAGAACAGTGTGACACAAGCATAGCTCACGACACAGAACATCTTCTGTCAGTACGATCACTTCAAACTAATTTTCTAGACGTTTCTTCATCATGTACAAAGTAATTTCTGCACTGCTGCTGCTAAGGTAATGTTACGGCATCTGTTGTTCTACCCTTTTACATTTTCTGGTTACATTATATAGTCATGTATAGGGTGAAAATTACTCAAACTAACATTGATAACTGTTGCTACAATCTTTAAACAGTTCCTTTGCCCCAAACTGATGTACAAACACATTTAAAAGTGATTTTTGTGTTTTTGTGGTTATTGGTGTCACATGTTGCTCATTTTAAATTTTTGTGGTTGTTCTGTGTGAGATTGTGGTGGTTTTTCATCCTTTTGAATGCATTTTGCCTTCACATTTTGGTCATTTTACACACAAAAACATTTACTAGTGACGATCTTAACTACATGTTATTGCAGTAATGAAGTAAGTCTATGTCAGTAAAAAAAAACTAAACCTGATGACATACAATGATTACATTCATCTGTTTCTCCTTTAAATTTGAGGTCCTGCATTTTTCTTATCAAGAGTCTGACAAATAGGATCTATTATTAGAATTATTAAAATGCAGCAGCGTCTTAAATTTTATGACTATGATCAGGTGACTGAATGAAGTACTGCAGTATCAATGAGATAAACATTTTTAAACTACTGTATTAACCAAGTAATAAAACAATAATTTTACAATATAATGCTAGAATAAGCCATACATTTGTAGTTTTATTGATTGACTAATCCGTTTTGTAAAAAACAAAACAAAACATAACGTTAAAGAACGTTTTAATAATCCTCCTTGACGTTTATATAAGTGGTTGCTAAATGATACTGAGAAAGCTGCAATAAATTAAACTGCTCTAAGAACTTCTGTTGTTTCATAATTAATAAAGAGTATCTTCTGTTTTTATTGCACCATGTGGGCATTAAAGGACATTTAAAAACTCTGAATATTTAAAAAAAAAAAAAAAAAAAAAATTATTATCAGAAAAACAAGAAACATCCCCCAGAACATATGACAAAAAAACATCACTCTTTTCCCAAAATATGTAATAAATGTTATATTAATGCTTGCACATTTACATATTGTGCTGTAATTATTAATTCTGGATGCCTTAGAGCACCATACAAGCGACTG
This sequence comes from Stegastes partitus, assembly GCF_000690725.1. NCBI lineage: Eukaryota > Metazoa > Chordata > Actinopteri > Pomacentridae > Stegastes > Stegastes partitus. The sequence goes on along the minus strand of NW_007579099.1, from coordinate 136,452 downwards.
CCGATGAAAAAGAGCCTTGTGGCTAACTCGGTTACATTTATATCCATCTGAACATTGATGAATGTGCATGGTTTCCTTTTCAAATGAATACATTTAATGTTAATCCATTAACACGGTGCTGAGATGCTTACAGGAGAAGATAATCAGAGTTGAACAGACGTCTTGTTGACATCTTTTCCTTCCGTTGCCCAGATCTGAAAATAACTTCAGATCCCATCACACTCACAGTCTGTGGCTTCTGAATATTGAATGAGCAGTGAAATATTGATACCAATTCATTAAATTAAAATGATTCACAGCCAGACAGTTAACAAGGCTCTTTATTCAGAGAAAACTGGGTCACAATGGAACATTTAACTCAGAGGGTTCCAGTTTGAGGTTTTTGAAAATTCTTTTAATGATTTTTGTCAGGTCAGAATTTTAGCTCTAAAGTAGTTGGGTTAGCATCTAATATTACCTGCACTGTGGGGTCTAGACCATAATATTTATAGTAGCTATGCTGTAATTTATAATTCTGCAGTGTTTAGCTTTATTACTACAACAGTTAAGTTATTCTCCATAGCTAGTAACACTGTAGGATCTCAGCCTTATTATGTGTTACAGTCAGGTAAAGTCGTGTCTTACACAACTTTTGTAGGGTTTATTTCCATATATGCAAATTACTTGGGCAAAATAACATCACAAATAACCCAATATTTAAACTTATTAGGCAACCTTCCTTTCAACATTTTAAAAAATTAACTATTATATCTTATTGAACTGCATGTTTAAGATTTTATTTGTTTGAATTTTCATTGCATATTTGTCTAATTTGTTTTTGTTTTATTGCAGTTACTTTGTAATTATATTTTCAAAAGATGCTATACAAATAAAATTATTATTATTAGTTACAAAACAACGGCAACTCTTGTAAACTTGATTTCCACAGATTTGCAGCTTATAAATTGCTATTAATTCTACATTTATCTAATCAGAAATCTGCTGTGGTTTGTTAGGAGGTTACCGTTATCATAAGAATGCTTACATTTGCAAAGCAAAGTTAAAGCAGCTGCAAAACGGACAGAGCAGCTAACACACTTCATTTTTTTGTCGTAGACAGGAAAACGTGTCAAGTGTCCTAATCTCACCTGTTTGGTGCGCCGGGGGGCAGGGCTGCTGGGGGCGCTGCCTTTGGTCGGGACTCGAAGCTGGTCCTGGGGTCGGTCAAAGAGCTCTGGCTTCAGTGTGGGGAAGGTCTCATAACTGGGAACACGACAGCAAAATAAAACATCTCGTTAGCACATTGTCAAAGCAACACGAGATGTGTTTCATTTGTCTACTTGCCTCCACCGCTCAGCTCCAATTTTCACCTGTTTAGCATCATGTCATATTTTGAAATTAATGAAATGAGCTAAAACACTACCTGAACTACATCAGTTCAAACGTGGTCCATTTTGTGTCACTTTGTGGTGATTTTGTGCCTGTTGTTGACTTTTTGTGTCACTTTGTGTTTGTTTTGCGTTGTTTGGTGTTGTTCTGTGTCATCTGTTCAGTCCAGGTGGACCCGTACCTGTAGAGGGCGGGACACTCAGACCCGTCAGGTTCCTGCGGTTCTTCAGGAGGCATGATGAACACGGTGTGTTCTCCGCTGTGAGTCTCATCAAGGTCGACCAGCCTCACCTCCTCTGGCTTCTCCACGTCCACCTGCTCACAAGAACAGCAACACAAACTGTTCTTTACCATCAGCTGGAGATGTGCAGCTCTGCTCTGTTCTGCAGCTGAAGAGAAAATGATCTGACCTTCTGGACGCACTCGTCGAAGAACTCGAGGCAGGCGTGGCGGTCGCTGACGAAGGAGCACTCCTCAATGAACTGAGTGAACATCTGAGTCCTGGTCAGCTGAGTGTAGAACTTCTGCTGTGTTCGGTCGCGAGACTTTAAGAAACCTGCGGGATGATAATCAGACACTGTTCAAAAGGACAACACTTTACAATCCATCTCTGAAATAAGAAAAAAGCTGCTCTGGAATCATCACAAGGACAAAAACCCACAGAAGAAATATCTAAACCCGAGGCAGGTTAACATAGGGATTAAAATAAAGTATTAAGAAAGAATTCCTCCTCAACAGATCTCCAGAACTCTGAAGCAAACAAGTCTGTTTGATGGCAAATTGGCAGGATGGACAAAAATCTGTGCAAAATGTTTAAAATTTTAGGGTCATTTAAGTTAATAAACTGAACAAAAAACACCAGAAATTTGTTTCTTCTTCATCCCTGAGATCCTCCTGAGATGCTGAGTTCTGCTGGATTTAAATTTAGGTTTAGTTCAACGACAAACTTCCAAATCTGGCACCAATTTGCGTCTTCATCATTGGTTTGCATCTGTTTCTGGTCTTCTTGTGAGTCTTTACAGACGTTCTACGGTGTTGTGTTCATTTCGCATTTCGCTACAGTTAGTTCTGGCTCTCTGTGGTCGATCTGCATAATTTTTTGGTCTTTCTGTGAGTTTTTACAGGCATTTTACATATAAACGTGTTTATTTTACTTTTCTGGTCATTTTGTGTGTTTTTGTGGCTGTTTAGTGTCTTTTAAGTCTTTTAACATCTCTAAAAAGTATTTTTATTTTAGGCAATTTTGTGTCTCTCTAACATCATTCATGGTCTTTTTGTGTCTGCAATCATTTTGTCTATTTGTATTTGTTTTGCATCTTTTTGAAGTGGTTCTGTCTCTCTGTGGTCAATCTGTCTCACTTTCTGGTCGTTTGGTGAGTTTTAACAGCCGTTTCGAATGTATTTGTGTTCATTTTACTGTTGTTTTTCATTGGTTTTCTGGTCGTCTCATAAGTCTTTTTGTCTTTTGGAGGTTCTTTCAGGTGTCTTAGCAGGCGTTTTCTATTTAATTTTGCATCTCTTTTTTGGAAGTTTTGTCTCTTTTTTTGGTTGATCCGTACCACTTTTTTTGTTGTTTTTGTGAGTTTTTACAGTCGTTTTACATGTATTGTCCATTTTGCATCCCTTTCATTAGTTTGCATCTTTTTGTGGTCTTTTTGTGTCTTTGGAATCACTTTTCGTCTATTTGTGTTTACTTTGCATCTCTCATCATCTTTTTTCTTTGTCTCTCTTTGTGGTTGTTCTGCTTTGCAGCCGTTTAGCATGTCTTTTTCATTAATTTGCATCGATTCTGGTCATCTTGTGGGTTTTTGTAGTCACGTGTCTTAAAGGTTCTTTGATTCGCTCAGCAGTTGTTTTATGGCAGCTTGTGTTCACTATGTGTCTCTCCTTTCCTGGTATGCATTCTTTTCTGGTGTTTTTGTGTCTTATTGTGTTCTATTTGTGTTTATTTTGTGTTTTTATCTCTTTGTATTTCTTTTTCTTCTCTGCAGCTATTTTGCATTTAGAAGCGGCCCTTCTGTGAGTCTTAGAGGTGTGTTTATCTCTGTTTGCATTGATTCAGCATCTATTTGTGTTCATTCTGGGTCTCTTTCCCACTGGTTTGCATCTCTTTCTGGGCTTTCTTGTGCGTCTTTGCAGTCACTTTATGTTTCTGTGTTACTTATGCATGTCTTTTCTTTGTACTGTCATTCCAGACATTCGAGAAACAACAAGTTCACCAGAAGCAAACAGGCCAAACATCTAAAAACACAACTCTTAGTTGCCAGTGCAGCTTGGCACTGTCAAAATAAACACGGATAAAAACTCTTAAGCCTGTTTCGAACCCCCCCCTTTTTTTGTTTTGGTAGCTGTGAAAAAGAGCGCACCCTGCAGGTTGAAGAGCGAGCTGCAGTCGGTGGCGGTGTCGGATGGCGCCTGCGTGATGGGCAGCAGGAAGGCTCGGTATCCTCGCAGCAGGCAGCTCATGAAGCGCAGGAAGGCCTCCTGGATCTCCAGCTCCAGCTGCTTCTGACGCCGGTAGATCTGGTCGTAGTCGGTCAGCAGGAACTCCAGCGTCGCCTCCTCCTGGCCAGGAGTGCAAACTGCAGCCACCAAAACGAGAGTCAGCAAGAACGCAGTACACAAGTATTCATGTACCGTCTTTAACTTTCATTCAGGCTACTTTATACCTCTGTTGCAGGAAAATATGGAGCTGTTTAGCAAAACTATGTGTCTGTAGTACAGGAGGCTGCAGCTTTAGGTTCACATTTCTATGATGCATGTTTGAAGTGGATCATTGCTAAATTGAGCATTTAGTTTTAAAAATGTATTCCATCCAAAACACTATTTTCTTTCCAAGTACTTGTTGTTTAAAGGTTTAGTCCATCCAAAATACAAGTTTCTTTATAGTTTGAAAAGTTTATTCCACAAAAATAGTAAATTCTAACTCAAAAAAAAAAATCATTTAAAAACTGTATTCTGTCCAAGTACTTATAGTTCTAAAGGTTAAATCCACCCAAAACTTTTACCTAAAAAGTTCTGGTTTAAAAGGTTTTTCCAACCAAAATGATCTACAGTTTTTTTCTTGCCCCTGTCTGTAGGCTAGAAAAGCTTCCTTTTGGAGAAAACAAGCAGTTGTCATGTTTTCTGTTCCCAAAAAAACAAGGGTTCTAGAAATGTTGTCCTGAAGATGCAGCCTCCTCCGCTGCAGACAGATGCTACTCCTGTTTACGTTGCCTCACATATTCGGCGGTTCACTCACTCTTCTCCAGTGTCTTGTGGAGGTTGGTGAGGGTGTTGAACAGAGTCTTGCCGTGCTTCCTGGGTAACGATCGCCATGACAATGGCTTTTTATCCTCTGACCTGGACCAGGACAGCGAGACAGTGAAACCATGACGAACTGTTAGTTATGAGCTCATTGTCACGAGTTCAGGCAAACAGCCACAGAATTTTAAATTCAGCAGCAGTAAAAAACTCCAGCTCGTTAACTGATTGAATTTCCATGGAAATTCAGATTCTGCTGATTCTCTCCTCAAAGCATCGAATTCATGAAGCTTAACTGGAACAGTGATGGAAAGTTTAGACGGTTGCTGGTCGCTCATGAAAATAGAAAAAAAAACCCTGCAAAAACAGAATCAGCAGATTGCTTAAGATTTGTGGCGCACCATTTTATTGAGAAAATGATCAAAATCAGAATTTATAAAAGTAGCATTTTCTTCAAAATCCCCTTTTCGTAATTTAAAAATCTGCTAAAATAGACGGTTTGCTCTAATAAGATTGGAATGGAAAAAAGTCTGCAGATAAGCGATGACTGACTTTGCTGTGGCAAACGGTCACGTGACAAAAATTGAGGGACATTTCATCTGAACTGCAGGCAGTGTTTACACAAAACAGAGAGGTGATAGTATAGAAGCTAATTAAAAATGTAAATAGGTAAATCTTCATAGTATGCAGAGAATCAGTTTATTTTTTTAACAGTTTTGGTAACTCCTGTGGACACTTGTTAATTCCAGGTTTTGTAGCACAAATAATCAAAGAAATTCAACTTTAGTTTTTTTCTGATTTCTGTCATTCTAACTGTGTGTCGTACTGCACAGAAGACATTTCTGAGTTCTCTCTCCTTCTAGTCATGGTTTGTAAAATGAGCCCACAGTGAAGAAACACATGACGTTCCGAGGGTTAAGAGGGGCGGTGTGGCAATGGACTCACTGGAAGATGGTGTTGGTGTCGAGGTCGACGCATACCACGTCGGTGGGGGGGTCATACAGGTCGAAGTAGCTGGAGTGGACGCCCACGATGAAGGGCATCGGCGCCAGCAGCACGTCGGCCATCTGCAGTGGACACAGGGGGATGTAGGGGCAGAGCCAGCGCAGGGGGAAGCTTATCTGGAGGGACAAACACAGTGTTCGTTAGACAAAAACAATTCACCATGAGCCTGCTTCTGGCCTTCACACAATCCCTTTATGACTCACTGCTACTGGCAGAGATGAATTCTAAAGATATTATGAAGCTTCAACCACCAAAATGTCTTCATGAACTCGATGTTTGTGCTCTTTTTGTGGCTGCAGCTCCACAGAGAAACACCACTTTCACATTTGCTTTGGATAAACTTCTGACTTAATCTTTAAACATCCCGACGACTGTGGATTTTGTCCCCTGTTTAGAAGAAATCGCTGCATGGACATTTATAGAGAGGACAAAGGATTACAGCAGAAAAAACTTGTGTCAGTGAACATATGGAATCTGCTTTCTCAAAATTTGCCAACCTACTTTTGAACATCCTGACATTTTTAGCAGTTTTGGGATATTTTAATGAATGGGATTTACATCTGGCACTGCAGTCAAATTTGAATTCTCCAGCTTTATTAATTTTTATGATCTTTTTGTATATCATCTTGTGTTTCTTTGCTTTTAATGTTTAACATAAAACCCTTCATATTGATTGCTGCCTTTATGTACAGTACATTTTTTCAATCTCAAATTATAGGAGATCTTCTGTCTGACCATCTTATTTGCTTGAAACTTTTTTTTTAATCATAAACTTTAGATATTTAAAATGGCACCTGTGAAATTTTGGATCGATGTATTAAACACTTTCCAAGGTAAATTAAAATAAAAAAATCACGTCGAGCCATCTTCAGCAGGTTGTGCGAAAGCACATTAAAATTTGAGGCTGTTCTAATGACAAAATCTCAGGAACTATTCAAGATAAAAGCCTGAAATTCAACGTTATTGATTAAGAATCAGCAATATTGGACAAGAAGATGAAATACAGAGCTAAAACTACTGTCAAATGATTTGCTGACCATGATATTACTGTGCTTGATTGGCCAGCCAGCTAAACTGACCTGAGCCTCATCTGGGATATTGTCAAGAGAATGATGACACCCTACCCAAAAATACAGACGAGCTGAAGGTATCACTTTATGTGCAATAAGTCTACAATATACACAAATTTCACTTTGTTAGATAACTGATGGAAAATGTAAAAAAAATTCACAATGTTCAAATTTTTTGAAATGCTCTAGTATGTGTGTGTGTGTGTGTGTGTGTGTGTGTGTGTGTGTGTGTGTGTTTGTGTGTGTGTGTGTGTGTGTGTCTTACAGAGACAAGGGCCTCACTGACGGATGTGAGGACGTCGGGTCGCAGCGAGTGCAGCAGCAGCTTGTGTTCGGTGAGGATGGCAAGTAGCAGCGTACAGGCGTTCTCTGGACCGAGGTTCTGCAGCAGCTTCAGGAAGCTCGCACCACTGTCACGCACACACACACACACACACACACACATGTGGCAGGTTACACACCCGCTCAGGACGACTCGGCTCACAAAACAAGCGCACCACCTGTTACTTTACTCAAGTCTGAATGAGAAACTAAATAGTTGAACATTTTCTGTGTGAGATTTACATGGCAGGACGTTGGTAGCTTAGCTTGGCATAAAGGCTGCAAACAGAATGAAACAAATAGTAGGTTCTGTTTAAACATCAAAAATACGTCTGTCAACACCTCAAATCTGACTGTGTGAACTTTCCTTCACCTTGTGAAATCAAAAACCCACCAACAGATTTGTAAAGGTTTTTTTTTTTTTTTAAAGGTAAAGAAGACACCATTTATCACACATGAGGCACAAAACTGCCTTTCCGAGGTTGCAAAAATGTAAATAGTTAACTATCTATAGCATGTGGAGAGTTCAGGTTTTTTACATTTCTGTAGCACAATAATTATTGTGTTGCTTCCATGAAGGTGCAGGACTTTATATTGCAGTGAAAAATGAGCCCAGTGAGGAAAAATATGACAAAAACTAGGCAGAGCTCAAAGGGTTAATACTTCTTGGCAACAAAACAAAAACTGACTGGTGCCGTGTAGATGAATACACTGATGTTTGTAAAAAAAAAAAAAAAAAAAGACAACATGATGTGCGAGTCCCGCTACATCCATAAACTGCTGCTTTTACTTTGCTGTGTTTGTGCAGATGAATGAATGGAGGTGAAGGTGTTTGCGGTGAAACCAGCTCGTGACACTGAAGCTGCTGATTCTACAAATGATGCAGCAGAAACTGACCTGAGTGGGAGTGGAGAGGAGACCGGCTGGCAGAGCAGCAGGTTGTCGTACGGCGATAGCTGCAACACACACAGACACACACTGTATGAATACACAACACACAGTCACGACTCCATCACTTTCAGAGCACGGGCTTAGCCCAACCATAACTTCAACCACGACCAAAGTGTAATGACGTCGTTTTACTGCAGACAGGGCTCCTGTTGAGGTGATTTGATCTCCGTCTGCACTGAATTCGTGTCAATTTGTGTTTATTTGGATCTCTTTTATTCATTAGTTTGCTTTTCTTTCTGGTCTTTTTGTGAGTTTTTGTGGTAGTTTTCTCTCTTGGAGGTCCTCTGACATCTCTTTACAATCACTTTTTGTGTATTTGTGTTCATTTTGTGTGTCTTTTCTGTTGGTCTGTGGCTGTTTTTCTCCTTTGCGGACATTTTTTTTTATCTAACAATATTCCCTTTGAGTGTCTTACAGGCGGTTTTATTTCCATCAGCACTGAAAAAGTTTCCTATAGTGTGCAAATTTGTGGCCCTTTTTCATTAGTTGGCTTTTCTTTCTGGTCTTTCTCGGCATCTTACAAATTCAAGTTTATTTAGCATCTTTTCTAGGCTGTTCTGTCTCTTTGTGGTCAATTTGCATCACTTTTGGGTATTTTTGTGAGTTTTTGCAGCAATTTGAGGTCTTGTGTGTGCATTTTGCATCTCCTTTCTTGGTTTGTGTTACTTTATGGTTGTTTTTCTTCTTTGCAGCCATTTTGCACTTAGAAGGAACCATTTTCTCAGGCTTTCAGGTGTTCCTTTAATTGTCTCTATTGAAATGCTATGTCTTTATGACTTTACATTTTTTTTACTGGTTTGCATCTCTTTCTAGTAGTTTTGTTTCTCTGAGGTTTTTTTGACATCTTTTATCAATTGTTTAATGTCTATTTGTGTTCATTTGGCATCTCTTTTTCAATGTACAACTGTATATGTGTATTAGTGCAAGGAGTACCAACTGTGTACATCTGTTTCTGTACTATTATCTAAATACCATACTGAACTGTAGCAGCATCATAGTACCTCATATATTGTGGGCTCTTTTAGTTAAATTTAGGGACCATAAGAGACTTTAAATCTTAACCTAAATCTAACGCTAACCCAACACAATGTGCCTGCAAACAGATTTATGTTCCTACAACATAAATAAATCAGTCCACAGATGAAGGAATTTAAAACAACTTTGTAAAGTAAGAAGTAACAAAGAAGATCTTTGTGAATGTATGGCCTCAGTCAAGTCAGTCATGACAACTTTTGCTCACTGTCTTTATTCCTTGAAGGTGTATATGGATATAAAGGAATAAAGGAGAGCAGCTCCAGCTGTCAAACAGGTTTTAGGCATTTTATCTCAACCGCTAATCAGGTAAGCAAACAGAAACATCTGCAGGAATGTCTGAGATTTAACTGATACATCCATCTGTGGCTTCATTTTCAAAACACTTTGTTCAGCTGGTGAGTAAAATGTTGTTACAACCCACCTGAATAAATCTCTTTCTATAAAATTTCAGGATTTGACAGATTAAACTAGATTTTTGCTAAACTATGAAGTAAAACTATTTTTTAAAAAACGTTGTAAACCCCTTTCTGCAGCAGCTGAGGTGGGTGTTGATTTTACACTCGACGATAATAAACTTCACAGCATCACAGTTAATGGCTTCAAACAAACACAACCCGTTTACCGTTAAATTTATTTGCATATATTTTACGTTTCCTTGCTCACACACTTCTTCAGATCTCAGGCTGATGTGTAAATGAACTCAGGCTTTTGTGCACAGTTGTCGCTGCAGAAAGAGGTTAAGCAAAATTACCACCATCATTGTGTTGTCATGCAACTCGATCATTTAAAAAAATAAATAAATAAAAAATCACACGTGAACCCCCGATGGATCATCACCAAAAATTAATCTAATAAATGTGGATTGGATCGATGAATTATTGACTCTAAATAGATGCTGTTACCCAGTTTGTTCTGCAACCAGATCTGCACCTGCACCCTGTTGGAGGAGTCAAATGTTAAAGACAAAAGACCGACTGATGCTTTCTTTAGTTTAAACTTCTGCAGCAGACAAGCTGAGAAACGGTCAGACCAGGTGGAAAGAAATGTCAAAGTTACAACCACAAGAATCTCCGAGATGAACCACATCCTGTCATAAGAAAGAAATAATACATGTCACTGGAAACTGTTGACTTCTTCAGCATATTTGAAAAATACAAACAGCTTTGGAAACAGCTGACACAGATCACATTAATAGACTCAAACAAATGATAAATACAACTGACATTTTCATAATTTAACCCTCAAAATACAATAATAAAAATACGGACATAATAAACCACTTTTTGTTAATTTTTTGGGACATTTTTGTCTTAAAGATCCTGAGTGTGAGTTGTTTTTGTTTCTTTTTATATCTGGCACAAAAAATAATAACGATTCAGAATCAATCCTGAAAATTCATGGGTATTTGGTTGTAATGATCAAGACTGATTTTGGTTAAAAAAATCTAACTCTGTGAAAGTGGATTATAGTGAGAGTACATTTTTGTCCCTAAGGTTCAGAGTATGAGTTTGTTTTAAATATCTGACAATGCACAAAAAAGGGATGCATCAGTGTTGCTGCTAATCATTAACACATCCCAGATTGTGATATTAAAAAAATATATATTTTCAAATTACCACTTCTAAAAACGCCGATGTGTCTGTCTACTCTGGTATTCCACCCACAATTAAACTTTCTCAAATTATGGCATTTCAAAGACTGCTCCACAGATTGGCACAAAGAAAATGATTTTAAAATCAATTAAACACCTGCAAACAAAAATTCTACATGTTTCACTTACTAACATATGCCGGAAAAAAATCTGACATATATGAGATGGTCAGGGTTAAACTTTTTTTTTTTTAAACATTTAGTGAAATGAAGTGGAATGACACTGTAAAAAACACATACACGAACAGATCAGTGTTTGGTCTGACTGAATTTAGAATTTAGCACAGGTTTTAGAACTGTCTTTACCTGAACGAGGATTCGAGGACGTTGTGGTGAAGGAAATGGGACGTTGTGCATGAAGCTGGAGATGTGTCTGCAGAGAGAGAAAAAAACAGAACGTTTCAGTCAATACGTGTTATTCAAGGTGCTTTTCTGTGCACAATGTAAGACAAACAAAACATGCCAGAACTAAATATCATGTGAAGACTCGATGCTGCTTCTACTGACTGTAATTGAAATATTCATGCAGACCAGGGGCCTCATGTACAAAGCATGCGTACGCTTACGTTTATGTAAAATGGTGCGGAAGATACCGTTAACAACAATGGCAGCTTTGGACCTGTTGGAGGATATTGCCAATGGAGCAGTGCCAAGAGAACAGGTTTCCAGAGACCTCAGGACGATGACTGGATCATCAGCCGCTTTACGTTCCCGAGGGCAATTTGCTTAGAACTGTGCGTGGAGCTGCGGCCATTATTGGAGTGCAACACGGCCAGGAGCCATGTCCTACCTGTGCCCATACAGATGCTGACCCACTGGGCTTCCTAGCCACAGGGTCATTTCAGAGGGAGCTGGACTACCGACCGGGACTGTGCCAGTCGACAGTGAGCAGAGCCACGCCAGCTGTGTGGGACGGAACTATCCGAATGTCAGCCAGATACATCAAATTCCCATACAGTGCAGTTGAACAGGACGACATGAAAGTGCAATTTGTAGCGATGGCCGGTTCTCCTGATGTAATCGGAGCTATCGACTGCACACACATTGCTGTAGAGGCACCATCACTAAATGCATGTGTTTATGTAAACAGGAGGCTCTTTTATTAAATTAATGTACAGATCATCTGTGATGCGCAAATACAATTAAGCAACATTGTTGCGGCGCAGCCTTGATCAAAACACATTCTGACCAACAGCATGGTTGAGAACAGGCTACAAGCTGGCACGGTGCGGGATGGGTGGCTTCTTGGTGAGTAAGTCATTTAATTGTCCTAATATTAATCTCCCCGACATGCGCTAATGTGCTCCCCGGACGGGCATCAGCAGCTGGCTGTTGCGGTGGATCAGCTGACGCCGGGGAGGCTGGAGGAATCCGCGTCTGTGATACGAGGCTGGGACTGCATCTCACAGTCTTCTCTTGCCTCATTGTCTGTTGGAAAATAATAAATTGAGTAATTTGACATGAGACAAAGTTTTGATTTCCTCTTTGATATCCTGGCATGATTACGCAAGAACCTGTTTGGCTGCGAGCAGATTATTATATGACCCGTATAGTGAATAAATGTGTGAGTTACACAATATACATTTACCTTGGGGTGATCTGAGTGACCTACGTGTGCTCCCACCACCCCTGTGACAGCAGTGTCACCCACAATAGCGACGACTTTCTGCTCAAACGGGATGAGTTCATCCTAGTTACTGTTATCTGATCTTGCAGAGAGGGGAATCCCACCTGTCGGCCCTGTTTATACTAATTTGCGTATTTAAATTGGGGGCGTGGAGAGGGAGGGGTCTGGTACTCCAGCATGTGCGATCAATTCCACGCTGAGTGAGATGTACAAAGGAAATGTGCTTGGATTCCGGCGTACGCTCACTTACGTTCATCTGGACTTTTTTGTGCGTACGCAGTTTTCAGGATTGAAGCGTACGCCAGGTTTCAGTATGAAATCCACGCAAGTCTTTGTACATGAAGCCCCTGATGAATTTCAGAAAGAGTTCAGTATAAATAAAACTTGTGTACGGACTTCTCTATTGGCAGGACGTGGGGCCCAGAGATGGAGTATCTGTAGACGAAGGTGAGGAACTTCTGGAAGACGGTGAAGAAGGGCCAGTGTGAGAGGACGCAGATGCTCTTCTTCACCTGCAGGCTGCGGCTGGTTATCGGCCGGCGGTCGACCACGCTGAGCAGGCCGAGCCGGACGCTCTGCCGCTCCGACAGCAGCTCCCTGGAGAACGACTCGTAGAACTGGATGGCAGCACCGTACACCTGCAGCCAGGAGAGGCATGTTTTACTGAGGTTCTACTGGTCTGTCGGGGTTCTGTCTGATGCAACGGGAGGTTCTACTGGCCGATTTGGACTCACATTGGAAAAACTCAGACATTCTAGACAACTTGAATAATTTTGGACAATTCTAGAGTCATTCTGGAGCATTTTTGAATTAACCTAGACAATTCTTGTCATTTTGGACAAATTTTGGGCTGTTTTACAAAAGGTTTTGCCATTTTTGACAAATTTTGAACAATTTTTGAGTTACTTTGGACAATTTGGACTAGTTTTGAGCAATTTTTGTCCTATTTGAAGTTCTTTTTGACATATTTGCTTGTTTGAACAATGTTTGAGTCATTTTACTGACCATTTTGGTCAATTTTGAGACATCTTAAACATGTTTTGACTCATATTGATTCAATTTGGAGTTACCCTGGACAAGCTTCAAGTCATTTAGGACAATATGAAGTAATTGTTTTTTCTTCACCTTTTTTGGACAATTTGGGACTTGTTAGGAACCACCTTTGGTCAATTTAGACCGTTTGGGTTCTTATATAAGCAATGTATTTGTACAATATTTGCAATTGAATCATGTTGGTGGTGTCAAGCAGCGAACAACAGAAATACTGTCTTTATATTTAATGTTCTATTGATTATCTTTTGTTTTGGTTACATCACAGTGTTTCTTTAAGTTCATTATATAACCTAAGACACATCCTGTACCTTGTCCCCGGAGGCGGAGGTGAGGACGAAGGTGGAGAAGACAGGCAGCTGATACTTGGTGTTCAGAGGCCAGCTCTCCACGGTGACGCCCATCGGCAGGCAGAAGACAGGCACCGACTCGGGCAGAGGGAAGGCCTCCAGGTCGTCCTCTGGGTAGCGGCTGATCAGACCTGCAGCACACAGCGGTCAGTCACCTGCACTCTAACATCTGTTACAACCATGTTGTATGCACAGAGACATGCTGTGGATCAGCTCTAGTGGGCCACAGACATTCTACAGTTTCAGGCTTTTAGGGAGAAGGTGGGACGTTTACTGTCAAGAAACCTCATTTGTCTCTCAGTATCTGAAGGTCAGTGAAAGTCAGACCAACTTCCTGCAGATTTCTGAGAAAAAGCTGTTAGCTAATGCTGGTCAAAGAAAACTGTGTGTACTGGGATGGAAAGTTTGATCTCCCTGCAGCCTAAATTTATTGTTTGTTTTTAGTGTGTATGATAGGAAACAGACATTCTCCTAGAGCGACCATTTATCAACTGAATCACAGATCTACATCCAGCATACCTGCTGTCTGACCTGATCATCAACATGTCCACCCACCACTCTGTTTGCCTGACTGACTTTCTGGAACTCAGTAGCTAAATGCCGAACAGTTGGTTGTCCTCAAAATCTGTTCCAAAAAATGGAACCTGTCTAAATGACTAAAACATTTTTAAAAACTGTCCTGAAAATTGTCCAAAACGACCCCAAATGACTCAGACATAATCTAAACCATTAAAAATATTAGCCCGAATATCTCACAACTTGTCAACATGGTCCAAAATGAGTTCAAATTGTCCAAAAGATACAAATTGTCCAAAACGACTAAAAAAACCCAACATCCAGAATGAGACAAACCTGTCTATGGTGAGTCATAATTTGTGCAAAAAAAAAAAAAAAAAAAAGGTTTAAATTTGTGCAAAATTGCAGAAAAAAATAGAAACAACTTTTCCTGTGTAATTTTAGATAATATTTGTCATTGTAAACCGTTTTTGATTCTTTTTGGACATATTCTGAGTCATTTTGTACAATTTTGTCATTTTGTACAATTTTGTCATTTTGGACAATTTGAACTCATTTTGGACCATTATTTTTGACAAGTTTTGAATCAATTTGGGCATGTTTGTGTCATTCTGACTTTGATTTTTTATTATTTTGGACAAAAAAGTAATTTAGGACAGATTTTAAGGCATTCTGGACAACTAACAGTCCTTATAATACTCCACAAGGTGATCCATCATCACGTGTAGCTGCTGAGTTTCAAAAAGTCCCACAACTTGTCAATGAAAATTTCGGCGATCAGGTCAGACAGAATGTAGATCTCTGACACAGTTGGATAAATGTCCGCTTTAAGGAAAAAAAATTCTGTTTCCTTTCATACACACTGGAAGGCAAATGATAATCATTCATGTAAAAATCTTGTTTGTTGGAGAACTGCTGGGATCCTGGTATAAACTGTTTTGTCCTTGTTTCCCTGAATCTCTACTGCACAGGTGGAGGGTACAAAGCAGGTAATATTTTTCTTTAACATTGCTTGGTTAGCGTATAGTGTGTAGTGCAGCAGATACTCACTGGCTTCGTACACCAGGGCGTTGGCTTTGGCCACGGCTCTCTTGTAGCACACATACAGAGCTGGACCCCACTGGAGACACAAAGAAAACAAACAGATATAACAAACCTGTCCACCGCTGAAAACACACAATGCACAGCCCACTTTAATGCACACAGAGTCAGCTGGAGGAAGTACATGAACTCTTAAAGACTGAAGCAGGAGCTGAAATGTATTGGTCCATGTTTAAACAAATGAAATATGTAGCTGAGTTTTAATTAATTTTGGATAAATTCATGTAACTTTACATGGCTTTCAGTATATTTGGACATTTTTGGAGTCATTTTGGCCAAGTTTAGGTCTTTTTTGATCATTTTTGTGCAGCTTTGGACACATTTATGTAATTTAAGACACGTTTAAGTCATTCTGGACAAATTAAAATGTCTGTCATTTTGAACACTTAATAATTTAAGACATGTGTTGAGTCAATTTGGGTATTTCTTGTGGCCATTTTTTACACTTAAAAAAAAACACTTTCCATTAGTTTGTATCATTTTGGACATGTTCTTGTCATTTTTGACAATCTCTGCAATTTTGGCCAAATTCCAACCTGTTATGGACCCACTGGTGCAATTTTTGACAAGCTACTGTAGGTTACTGGATAATTTTTAGGTTATTTTGGACAAGTTTATGTTGTTTAGGAGTCATGTTTTGAGTCATTTTAAACATGTTTCAAAGGGTTTCAACCATTTCTTGAGTTATGGCAAATTTTTAAAAACTAGGTTTGTGGATACTTTGATCAACACACTTGTATTAGGTATAGACCTTCTTTTTCTGAGAATTAAGTCAATTATCTGCCTGGGGACATGATGGGAACAAATATTTTGGTTCTACAGTGATGCCAAGTGTTTGAAAACATGCAACACTACAAGGATCCACTGAGTTCTTCCCCCCCGACACTCCCCATGCTCATTGTACTCACCATGCCAGTGTTGAGGTTCTTGTCGACCCGGCAGAAGGTGTGTGGTGCCACCTCCCCCTTGCTGGGCAGTAGGAGGGCAATGTCGGTGACGCCCAGTGTGTGGAGGCCCTGCGAGTCAAGAGCTCGCCGGTACGTCAGGAACACCCGGTGGGCCGTCGGAGCACCGCCAGAGCTCAGGCTGGCTGAGCGGCTGTAGGGAGTTGTCTCGATAACGTACCAGCTCTGCTTCAGTTGCTCCTTGCCCTCATACAGAACCCTGCAGGGACAATTTACCAGTTTAGATGGTTAGTCACTGCACTACTCTAACACTGTCAGACTCACCATGGCCAAGGAAACGATCAAAGTCCCTGCACCAGAGACACAGAACCCGCTGCCTGCATTACTCAGAGCAAGGGGTGCGTTACGCTAGCAGCAGCTAATGTATGTAAATTATATATTTGAAATACAATACAACAGTGTAATTTTACTGTCAAACATTGAAAAAGAATAACTACTATACTATACCATTAAAATATAAAAATATATCTAGAAAATCTATATAGATATATCTATAAAAATATAGATTTTTGATGTAAATATTATTTACAGTTTTGGATATTTTTTGTTGAAATTCCTCCTGTCAACATGTAAATTCATACTTTGTTTTTCTCTGTGCAACAAAACAGTTGAAATCTGTAAAACAACAACAACAACAAAAAAAGGTCAAAAAACGTATTCACCATTTTTCAATACTTAACATACATATTTTTTTCTTTCAAATAATGTCAAATATCTGTACATAATAACATTTTTTGCTGATTTGAATACAGTTTTTTTTTTTTTAAAGTGTAGTTTTACATTGTAAAAGAACAAATGACCATTTCCACAAGTGCAGAATTTTCATGTAGATGCTATTTACAGTTTTGGCCTGTTTTTACAGGTAACATGTAAATTAATGCCCTTTTTCTGCTATTTTGCTAGTTATTATCTGTAATTTAACACAACACAGAAAATCTATAAAATAACATTCAATTGTGTTTTTAAAAAAAATCACAGATTAAATGGTTGGTGCACGCTTGTCAGTATTTTTAAATGAAATTTTTCATGCAATCCACTGTTATTATACAGATTTGTCTTGTGGTCACTTTGTCTTGTTTTTGTCATATTTTGTCTCTCTTCTGTCATTTTGTGAGTTATTTTTCTTGTTTTGTGTCAATTTGTGACTTGTTTATGTTGCTGTACCTTGTTTTTGTCATTTTGTGTCTTGTTTTAGTCATTTTGTGTCTCATTTTAGTCGTTTTGGGCCTTGTTTTTGTTGTTTTCTGCCTCGTTTGTGCTGTATCGTGTCTCTTTGCAACAGTTGTGTCTCCTGTCTTTCGTTTTGTGTCAAATTTTTTGACATTTTGTGTCTTGTTTAGCCGAAGTATTTTAGTTTTGGGTCCCAAAACACAAAAATCTAAAGAGAGTGTAGCAACACCACAAACTGAAATGACACAGACTGACCCATCTCAAAAGGAAGCCCACTCAAAATCAAACATCAGCCTGATGAGATTTAAGACTCTGATTCTTTCAAACATCCGTGTACAGTCTGTCAGCAGCACTCCATAAAATCACAGAGAAAAAGGATGTAATCTGACGTCGAAGAGGATTTCCCTCATTATCCCCCAACACGAGTGTAATCCAGAGTAATTAAACTGCTGAACATGAAAGAAACAATAGAGAAGAGTCCAGAACACGACCGTCGTCCCACCGCTGCATTACATAATCCTCTGTATTACATAAGCTGCAGCTTTCATATGCATCACAAGACCGAGAAACTCTGCAGCTCATTTCTACATTTATTATAGTCTCAGACATGATTTTCACTTAAATCACAACAGCACAATAAGCCACAGTTCAACATGCAGTCAGTGCAATTATCATTCTGTGTTTACCGATCCTGCAGTGCAGAATGCACTCAGAACTGACACGAACATAGGCTCTCTAGAGTGACAGGCAGATAATTCTCAGAGTGAAGTCGTCTATTATAACAGGAGCTACAGCTGATGTCAGTGGTGGATAATACAGCTCTAATGTCTGCTGCTTTACAGATTATGTGTAGGTAAAACCTGCAGAAAAAGTTTTAGATTTTTCACGCTTCAGAAAACTGCACGGCTCAATGTGACGGCCAGAAGCCCTGTCTGACAGGTAAAAAAGCTTTGGACCTTCTGTGTTAATGAGAGCTTAGTGTCACGTGAGAAAATCAACATACTGTCCTGGCTAGCGTGTCACATCGAAATCTTCTAATATATCAGCATGCCAACATCAGCATGATAAAATAAATATATATATAATAGAATAAAAGCATTCTATTCTGGGATAAACAAAAGCTGCCTTCTGTTGATATGCTAGCAGTAAATGAGTACTAACCACCAAGGATAGTCCAAAGGAAGTCTGAAAACAGTCCATAGTCAGTCTAACACAAGTCTAAAACCTCTCTAAAAACAAATCTAAGTCCAGATGACGACCAATTAAAGTCAAAGCTAAAATAAAACATCCAAAGCAGCCAGTCAAGTCTAATACCCGTCAAAAAGCAGGTCTGAAAAATTTAAAACAAAGTCCCAAGCCTGTGTAAAAGCAGTCCAAAAGCAAGTGTGACACCCGACTAACACCAGTCTAAAATCAGTACAAAAACAAATCCAAATCCAGACAGTTGCTAGTCTGAACCAAAGCTAAAACCAAGTCCAATCTACAACTAAAACAATGCCACAAACAATAAAACCAAGCTAAAAATCTTTAAAAAGCACACCTTCACTCTGATACAGACCCAGACCCAAACAGGAACAAAAACCACATCAAAACCACTGTAAGCTCAAAAGCAAGTCTAGAACAGTCTAAAGCCTGTGGAAAAGACGTTCAAAGAGCGGTCCGAAACCTGTCAAAATACAAGTCTAAAAAGCAATTTGGTAAATCTTCTAAAATCAAGTCCAAAACCTGTGTAAAATAAAGTGTGAAAACAGTCTAAAAATTTAAATCCAGACAAATACCAGTCTAAACCAAGGCTTAAATAAAGTCCAAAATCAAATCCAATCTAAATCTAAAACCAAGCCAAAAAATCAAGTCTAAAACCTTTCAAAAAGAAAGCCCTCAACCAGACTAGACCACATTGAAACCAGTCTAAAGGCAAGTCTAAAACCAAACTAAGTTAAAACAAGGCTAAAGTCAAGTTTAAAGACAATAAAAACCCATCTAGCCAAGCTCAAAACTAGTCTAAAACCAGTCCACAAGCAAGTTGGAAATCAGACTAATACCAGTTAAGATCAGTAAACCCCAGCTAGAAAACCCACCAGATTCTGTTAAGAATGGATACAACACATGGGCCTCCGCTTTAGCTCACCTGGTTGAACTGGCGACCCATGTACAGGGGCTATAGTCTCCGATGCAGCGACCATGGGGTTCGAATCCCGCTCATGGCCCTTTGCTGTAACCCATTCCCCCATTCTCCTCCCCCACTTTTCAGTCTCTCCTTCGACTGTCCTATCTAAAAAAGGCCAAAAAAATGACTTAAAAAAAAAAAAAAAAAAAAAACGGATACAACACATTAAAGAGGAAAAATTAATTACAAAAAAGAAGCTAATGCAGCAGAGGGTTTCCACCCTTAGCTCAAAAAATAAGAAACGAACCCATCACCAACAAACAACTGTGAATTAGTCCAATTTATCAAAAAGCTGTTTATGTTCAAATGGTCATGTCATTCATGTTGAGTTCCATTTTAGGAAGCTCCAAAAGAATGGACGTCAGCAATGCAAATACAACTTTTGAATTGACTTAAGGAGCTTTTTTCGATCTTAATAACTCTTTAATTAATAAAATAACATCTTGAAAAGAAAATTTCTGGAGAAAGTAAATGCAACAATAAAGAAAAAAATAGAACAGATGTGCTATTCACCCATCAAACCTTGTGCAAGTTATCAGCTTTTTTGGGCGATTTATAATAAGGCTCACAACTGAAAATACTGGCTGATTGGAAGGTTGAAATCAGGAACAACTTTGACTATGGTTGTCTAAAACCACATCTACGGCAAATCTGAATCCAGACAAACATCACGCTACACCAGGGCTAAAACAAAGTCCAAGTCCAAAAGTCATGTCTGAAATCAAGTATAAAAAAATGTTAAAAACAGTCCAAAACAAGTCTAACACGTAAACAATAGTAAAACCAAGTCCAAAGACCAGAGCAAAACCAAATTTAACAGCAAGTCTAACTTTACTAACAGCAATCTAAAACAGAAAGTCAAAACCAAGTCCAAAGACCAGAGCAAAACCAGACCACATCCAGTCTAAAGTCAGCAAAAAGAACAAAACAAAACTGTATGAAACCAGTCTAAAGCCACTACAACACCAGTCTAATATCAAAAAGATATTCTAAGGCCTGTGACGAGTGGTATTGTGAATTTTTCTCAGTAATCCCATCTGGTGGTGATTCCATCCTGCAGAGATATGTCCCAGTCTTTTTTTAACCTGATTGCTTGTTGTTTAAACCTCAGGTTGTTCACACCTCAGGTTGTTCACACCTGTTGGCATTATCACCTGCAGCCATCCACAATCAGAGAGTGTACCAGAGGAAACTGGATTTGTTTATCTCACCCCAGGTCCAGAATGGGCGGTTTGTCCCTTCCTCGGCGGTAGCACAGGAACAGATGTGGGTTGTTGATGAGCCCGGCACTCAGCTCGGCCGAGTGTCCACCCAGCGTCTTCTCGATGCAGGTGAAGCCTTCCGGCACCTCTTCCCCAAGCCCCCGGGCAATCACCACCAGGTCCGTCACCGGCTCCACCGCCCGGCTCGACGACGAGGACGAGGAGGAGGATGTCGAGGAGGAGGAGGTGGAGGTCTTGCCATCCTCGTCCAGGGGCTTCCAGGACCCTACAGGGTCGAGACCTGCCACTACAAAGTAGTCCACCAGCTGGGGACATTTCTCCTCTGTCATGCCTCCTGTCGGTCCTCCACTGAAGAGATAAAGAAAGAGTCTGAGTTAGTCGTCTGAAGTAGCGATGTTGCACATTAATAACTAATTAGTTCAAAAAAACTAAAAATATATGAATCGATAAGGCAGAAAGCTAAGGTCTTGCATGTCAGACAGCATAATGGAGATTAGTTGCAGTACCTGGTTGTTCCACCAGGTTGAGCCTTTTCCTGTACTGGAGCAACCAGAGGAGGCAGTCACTCAGACTACATGCAGTTTGTGTTGACAATCAGAGAGCATTATGGGAGTTGAGATAGCAAAGGGGCACCATAACAAAGACTTATGGGATGCCTGATTACCTCTAGCCAGAGCTCATGTATTCAAATCTAAAAATAGTGTTTGGATTGATGTTAGACTTGTTTTGGACCTGGTTTTAAATTTGGTTTCATCTGTGAGAGTAGGTTTTGGTTTGATTTCAGACAATCTTAGTCTTGGTTAATAATTTAACTGATTAAAAATATATTAACCACTAAGGCAATAGAAGGACATGCATGTCAGAAAATGTGATGTGACCACAGCTGGCAGCTGAGTAGCCAATGAAACTGAGCTACACTGCAGCTAATGTCACGTGTTGGCAGTTAAGTGTCTCAGTTGCCATGTGAAATAATAAGAAGTAGACTTTCATAATGATCATCAATCAATAATGCTGCCGACTATCAGTTTTGAAAATTTTTTGAATTTGCATTCCCAGTCTGACGGGAAGGAAATATCCATATTTCTGCGTTTGGAGAGACAAGGACAAAAAAACACTTGACTAAAGCAGAACCTTTTTCTAACAGTTAAATTTTCGCAAAATCTTCACCTCCTGAAACCACATAGATGCAGTTGAACATGATGAAACCCAGCAGTAACTCTGCACACAGAACTGTTTATTTCTATCCAAGAATCACCTGAGACGAGTAAAGAATTTGTGCATCAAGGCACGTTTGGTTTTATATTTTGTTCACTATTCATGCTTGAATTACTGATATCTTTGTCAATATCGTCAAAAGCTTGAGTGCTAATAAAGCTAATTGAGGTGAGCCAGGTCAAACAGGAGCTGCACTAAAGAGATTTGATGGTTTCCCTGTTGGTCTAATGCACCATGACTCAGTGAGCTGGAGGTCAGACCGCTGAGTCACCATCCTGAGTGTAATCAGCCAATCAGAGAGCACAGAGACGGCGGCGGAGAGACGATTGTGTGTTACTGTAGCATCATTACGTATGCATTTGCGGAGCTGAAACTACAACCCAGTCTTTCAGTTCTCTCTAATCGTAGCAGGACATCTACATTTACTGATATAAGTGTATTTATCTGCAGCCTTTCACATATGCACAAGTCTTTTTTGCCTTCACATTTCTGTGCATGAACTCAAGTAGACATTTGTGGATTTGTGACACAGATTTATCTTTCTTACACACTTTTCTTACTTCACAGAAAGAAATCTTTCACAGTTCACATTTTCCATAAGTATTCTACAAGAAAGATTTGTCTGTTTTGTTTGTTTCTTTTTACAGTTTTTTTTTTTTACAGTGTTAATGCTTTTATTGAAATATCGACTTTGTAGCTAAAATTGTAACTACTGTCTTGACTTCTTGACATTTTTCATTACATTTTTTTGTTTTTTTCTTATAATTTGGACTTTTCATCTCAGAATTTTTCAAGAAGAATTGTGTTTAGTTGCTTCCTCAAGTTTAATATTATCAAGATCAAACTAAAAATGTGAAATTCCCTTTTATAAATTGTGTTTTTTCCTTAAAATTAAAGATGTTTGTATACATTTTCTAATTATTGACACTTTCTTCTGAAAATTTCCACTTCTAAACTCTGATTTCTTTTCTTTTTCTTGATTTTTAAAAAACTTTTAATCAGAATTTGCCTTGTTGATATTGACTAAACAAACAAAGAAACCTAAGTAATATCTGCTTCCAACTCTAAAATCTTTTTTTTTCAATTTCCTCTTTATTTACATTTGTGTGTGTGTGTGAGTGGTTTTCATTTTCTCTCACGTGCACACCATTTGTTTTCTTAGTTTAACATTTTTTATTTAAAATTCTCAATGGTTTCATTTGGACTTGCCCAACCTGCTTTGATACTGTGGTGTAAATCGCAAATGAACAGACAAAGAGGAAGAATCAGAATAATCACAATGCCATTCTGATACTAAATCAATATGTGATTAAACTGGAGTGCAGATGGCAGCGTAGTGTGTGTGTCTGCACTGAGCAGTGTGTTATAAAAATAGGTTGTGCAGTGATGCCGTGAGATGCTGAAAGCACTCTTATGTAACTGTAAATGTCCCTCGCCCGCTCTCACCCTCCATCCTCCTCCCTGAGTCTAAAACATAGAAAGGAGACAGACAGAACAGAGGCCAAGCTGCTGAAATTAGACTCAGTTCCAACAAATGTGGAGCAGAAACGTCCCATTTTAGTCCTGATGAAGAGCACGACTGTAAACTGTTCAGCACTACATAAGTTTTAGTTATCATGCTTTCTTCCAGGGATTTGTTTGACAAAAATAAATGAAATAAACATTTAAACACAATAAAAATTAAAATCAGAAACTATTTGACAAACATTTGACACCAGCTGGGTGGTCTCTATTTTTTATTTTTATATTTTACAGTATTAACGTTGGATTTTTCGCAAACACATCCTATGTCACAAGCACTGTTGCATTGCAGCAAGAAGGTTGCTGGTTCGCGTCCCGGTGAGGGCACCGGGATCTTTCTGTGTGGAGTCTCCATGTTCTCCCCGTGCAGCGTGGGTTCTCTCCAGGTTCTCCAGCTTCCTCTCACACAGTCCAAAAACATGTTGAGGTTAATGGGTGATTCTAAATTGTCCGTAGGTGTGAATGTGAGTGTGCTTGGTTGTCTGTCTCTAAGTGTAGCCCTGTGATAGACTGGTGACCTGTCCAGGGTGTCCCCTGCCTTCGCCCTAAGTCAGCTGGGATAGACTCCAGCCCTCCCCGCCACCCTAGTGAGGATTAAGCGGTGTCTTTCTGTCATTGATCAGCTCAATCTAAAGATCGATCAATTACCGTCTTTGATGACAAGCTGTAGCAGCACTGATGCACCAATATGGATTCATCTGCCAATGTTCCAAAACCAGCCTAAAACTAAACCAAAACCAGTCTAAAACAAGTCTAAAACTAAGTCCAGAATCAGTCTCAGTCGTCATTTTTTGTGATCGATTTTTTTTGTGACGGACAAAACGAAAGTGAAAGAAAGTCCCTGGAAGTGCAGCTCCTGTAATGTGGCTGTCTGCCTCATTTTAGACAGAAATTATTTTCAGGAGCGGCACAGGTAAAAACAGAAACAAGGCCACACCTGCTTTGTATATCATTGCATATATCATTGTATATAGCTGCATATATTTGTATTTAATTGATTTTATATTAAATTTACCTTTTCAAATTCACATCTGCAACCTATGGTTACATTTTCAACTTTCAAAAGGCTTTGTTAAGAATGTTTGTGGTTTTTTTATTGTCATAAATAATACATTTCTTCAAATCGGATTTTGTGTTTTTTGTGTTTTTGAGCCCAAAATGTTAAAATAGTCGGTGAAAGTGAAACACTAATGGTCAGGTCATATAGAAAATGTTGTGCTAAAAAAAATAAAAAAAAGATACCAAACATGGGCATGGTAAACATGTTTATATGTGGTATAAAGACAAAACTAAAAGCATGCAAAAACAGCCAGGCCAAGACCTCTAAGGGCTAGTAACACTTGGGCCATGTTCTTACATGCTGCCGTGGTAGTACATGTATGTGTATCATGGTGCAGTATGAGCATGTAAGAACATTCCAAGTCCTAGTAAATAGAAATTTTGCCAATACTAGTATTTGTCATGTTTTCATTTACAGAGCACAGTTGTATTACAATTCTAACCAAACAACAATTGCCCAACAGTTGATAATGTCTTGATATCTGAAGTTTCATGAGCTAAAATTTCTCTCTCAGATAGCCTCAGAATGTCCCATTTAAGCTTCAATATTTAGAGTCTTAAACCAGTCTGTATCCACTCAGAAACAAAGTTCCAAGTTATTCTAAAACCAGTTCGATGCTGACGATAGTCCCTGATTGCACCCCTTCTGTTTTTTAAAATTTATTTTTATTGCAAAGCAGCTTTTTAAAACAACAACAACAAACAAAAAAACATTTACTCCTAGCTCTTAATCTAAACGTCTGTGTGGTGTTTTAAAGATTGTCTTTGGTACAAACCAATGTGTTTTGAACGGACGGACGGACGGACAGACGCACGCACGCACGCACGCACGCACGCACAGTATTAGCAACACATTGCTGATTTGTGTCTGCACATTAGCTTTATTAATAACAGCAAAAATAGAAACTCATGCTCAAAGCCTGACAGTCAGAACTGTGTCCAGTAAAGGTAACAGACATCATTTAACCACAGATAGACTGATAACCAGTAGTAGCAAGAAGTCTCTGTGGTGAACTCGACTGGTTATTCTCCCGTTAAAAGTTATTTCTGATGTTTCTGAGCAGAATGCAATGGCAGAGTTTTAGCCTCAGTCAGCAGATGTGTTAGATAAACAGGTCTAATTTCCTTCCTCTTCTGTGAACCAGAGACGTTTTGTCCTGCAGAGGGATGGACGCTCGCTGCTGTCCACAGAGAGTGAAGGTTAGAGACACGCTAACAAGGACACTGTATGGTGAGCAGCAGGTCAGAGGTCAGCCGACAAACAGGACGAGGACGGGCAGCCTGCTTCCGGTTTGTCGTGACCTCCGGGTGACACAGCAACATGTGAGAGATGACACAACACACTCTCTGCAACGGCACAAATCTGCTGCAAAACTGCAGTTTGTCACACCTCAGAGTTTCTGTTTGAGATGTCATGACTCGGAAAATATGGAGGCCCTAAACACAAGTCCAAAACCAGTTCTTACACAAGTCAAATGTACATAAAAGTAATCTAAAACCAGTCCTAACACAAGTCTAAGGTACATAAAAGTAGTCTAAAACCAGTCCTAACACAAGTCAAAGGTAGGTAAAAGCAGTCTAAAACCAGTCCTAACACGAGTCTAAAACCAGTCCTAACTCAAGTTTAAAACCAGTCCTAACTCAATTCTAAAGCCAGTGCAAACACAAGTCAAAGGCACGTAAAAGCAGTCTAAAACCAGTGCAAACACAAGTCTCAAACGAGTCCTAACACAAGTCTAAAACCAATCCTAACACAGGTCTACAACCAGTCCCAACACAAGTCTAAAAAACAGTCCTAACACATATCCAAACAGAGTTCACATAAGCAGTCCAACCTCCAGTCTAAAACCAGTCCAAACAGAACTCTAAAATCAGTTCAAACACAAGTCTATATAATATAAAACAAATCTAAAACCTGTCCAAACCAAGTCTAGTACTCATCTAAAACCAATCTAAAACCAGTCAGAAAACATATTCACTAAAAGTCCAAAAACATAGCTAAAGGTATCCTTAAATTCAGTCTAAAACCAATCCAAAACCAAGTCTAAAACCTTTTCGAAACTCTACCTAGTACTCGCCCAAAACTATGACTACAACCAGTCCAAAGTTAGCCTAAAAGCAGTCCAAAGATCAGTCTAAACCCAGTTCTAAATTTAGCCTATAACTAAATCTAAACTAGTCCAAAACTAAGACAAAAGGCAGTCCGAAATTCAGTGCAAACGTAAGTCTAAAACCAGCCTAAAACCACACTTAAACCCAGTCCAAAACTAGCATTAGACCAAATCCTAACTAGTCCAAAATTAAGTCTAAAACCAGTCCAAGTTAATGTTTAAGCCAAGTCCAAAACTAGGTCTAAACCTACTTTAAGTTGAAATCAAAAACAAGTTGAAAACCACACTTTAGACTTTACACAAAGTCTAAAATTAAGCCTACAACAACACCAAAACCAAGTCTAAAACCAGTCAAAATTCAAATCAACAACCAGTCTAAAACCCTGTTCAAAGCAAATCAAAAACGAATTGTAAAACTGGTCCAAAACCAGTCTAAACAAAGTTAAAACCAAATTTAAAACCAATTCCAAAACCAGTATAAAATCAAAGCCCAGACGACAACAGTCTGGATTACATGAATACACTGAGACAGACAAAATCCCCAAGATGTTTAAGACACTATTTGTGATGAGTTTATAATGATGCAAATTTAGCTATGTTCATAATTATATTGGTAAAAGTGACCCCTTTGCTTTACGTCATGAACCGCAGTGCTGTGATGTTTACATCAAGTTTTTCAATCGGTGACAAATAGCTGCTGCTGTTTAGGTCTCTTCTCTTTACTGCCTTTAGTAATGCCTGTTCATGCACAGTCGCCTTGCATTTCTATCTATTCTTATTGTTCGTCACAGAGACGATCTCATTTTATACTAGCTGACATGTCCGAAGTGACCGACAACACTGGGAGAAAGTTCACTTCCTTCCATCAAAATTCAGAGAGCGGATTACAACGGAGTGAAAGGTCACAGTTGAGTACCTCGATTATTTGTGAAAAGGAGAACCTGAGAGTTAAGTGTGTCAGTTTCAGCTCTTTTCTTTGACAGAAATAGTCTGTCTTCCGCATTTAATGAACCAACTTCCTCTTCAGTGTTCGAACACTATTCTCTAATGGAAAAAACCCCAAAGACACTATAGATGACGTGGCCGCTCAGGAGAACACATGTGAAGTAACTTTACAAACTAAAACTGTACATTTATAGACTTTATATGCAGTTCATCACAGTGCAGTAAGATTCTTTTGACTGTTGTTTTGTTTGTGTGCCTGATGTGTCGTCCTGCAGGTCTCCTCACCTTTTTAAATAACAGTCACTCCTGCAGCCCCTAAACCCATCTAAATCATCTTCTAATGAACACGAACTGTGACTGACAGTCGGAGGGCGTCGTCTGCTGAGCTGCTGACGGTCGTTTTAGCTGAGACAGCCGATTTGATCAGTCACTTCCCTTTTTTAACAGCCAGTGTGTAACAGTGGAAACCTTGCACATGTGCAGCAACACACAGACGCACAATCTAAATACATACTGGAAAACCCAGAAAAATGCAAAACGTTTCCTCATCGTCAGAGAGCACCACAGCGTTTAGGTTCACCTTGTGTCATACAGCAGAAACGTCACATCTCTCTGAGCGTTACTCATGTTAGTCTGTGTGGGGCACAGAGGAAGCCACGCTATACTCTTACCTTGTATACTGCCGTCAACTGGTCTCTTCTAAACCACGCAAAAATCTATCAAAAACCGTCTGAGAACTTACGTATGAACTGTTTTCCTGTCAAATAGCAAAAACGAGAAATTTGCCAACAGGCCTGAAAAATTCAAAATGTGATTACAGCAAACCAAAAAAATAAAAAAAATATGTTTTCGTTTTCTCATTGTTGGATGAAAATGCAAAAAAAGTACTGTCTTTGGTTTGGTTGATGTTGGTAAATTGTTGGTTTTTATTGTTTTGTTTAATTGTGGTTGGTTAAATAAAAATTGGGATCACGCCAAACCAAAAAACAAGTCCTGTTTTTGTTTTCTTATGATTGGTTTAAAATAGAAAACCTAACTGTAACCCTGTAAAGGCTAAAGCGGTTAAATTACAAAATAAATAAAATTTAAAATACTCAATTATTATCCATATTGAATAAAATTAAACATTTTTTCCAGCAATAAATGCTGATCATCAGTTCAAAGAGAGGGTCTGTTCCCATTTAGTCTATCAGCCTTCTGTACCATTCATAATCACAGTCAGACCAAATACAGAGGAAAGAGTGGCTCTTACCAGCTGTTCTGTACTCAGAGTCTTTGTTGTACATCAATCTGAAGCAGCAGGTATCTGCTCTGTCTTCTACCAGCAGTGATGTCGAACACTGTCAGGCCATTGTTTCCCTTGTTGGATTTTGTGCAAAAACATCACACGATTGCAAAATGACCACAGAAACCACCGTGCTTACAATCATTCTACAGTTTATCTTTAAAACCAACATGTGAACCAGAATTAACACAGTTTCATGACACACTGTATGGGGATTAGAACGTCTGTCTCTTAATTCCATCAGATCGGGCCTCACTCGTCTCAGAAACAACTCATAACCAGAGAACCGGCTGCCTGGCCACATTAACACCTACAACTCTGCATTTTTATTAGAAATGTGGCTGTGATGACCAACATGATGTGATAAGACCGCTCCAAGACACAACAATAATCCTCATGTATTCGTGGCACAACATTAAAACTCTGGATCCCAAAACCTGCCGACGGGTTTAAAAGGCATGCCATCTTTAAAAAAGATAAAATTAAAATACACCAAAATAACATTATTTATCAGTATGAAATTGTAAAAACAGACAGAAGTCAGATTTTCAATTTCTGACCTGCTGTCTCTTTGGGAAAATCTAAGCTTAAAATTATGATATTTCATCCAAATCACTTTATTCTATGTGTCACTAAAAAAAAAAAAAAAAAAAAATGAACATGTTGTTTTAACCATCTATCCATCCATTATCTATACACAGCTTTAATCCTCATTAGGGTAGCGGGGGGCTGGAGTCTATCCCAGCTGACTTAGGGTGAAGGCAGGGGACACCCTGGACGGGTCACCAGTCTATCACAAGGCTACACTTAGAGACAGACAACCATGCAAACTCACATTAACACCTATGGACAATTTAAAACCATCGATTAACGTCACCATGTTTTTGGACCTTGTGGGAGGAAGCCGGAGAACCTGGAGAGAACCCACGCTGCACGGGGAGAACATGCAAACTCCACGTAGAAAGATCCTGGTGCACCCGGGACACGAACCGGCGACCTTCTTCCTGCGAGGCAACAGTGCTACCAACTGCGCCACCTTGCAGTTGCTTTAACCAGATTCTGTAAAAACATAAAAATTCTGCACTTCTCTGTGCAACCGTGAAGCCATGGCTGACTCGGCTATGACCAATAGTCACATGACAAAAATTCAGTGACTTTTCAGCTGAACTTCAGGCAGTATTCACACAGAGTTGAAAGGAGACAAGTGTCGCGTTTTGTTTAAAAAAAAACTTGCCAAAATTTAACCATTTGCTCAAACTAGATTCTGTAAAAAACTAAAAATTCTTCCTTGCTCAGCACAAACATAAAGACTGACTCAGGTGTGACCAACGTTCACGTGACAAATATGCAGGAATATATTTGCTGAACTTCCAGCCTGTGGTTACAAAAAGCAGAAAGAAGGCGAATATAGAAACTTAGTAAATCGAACTAGTTAAAAATGTAAACACTTAATAATCTATAATATGCAGAGCCTCCATTTTTGTCCAGTATTAGTAACATCTCTGGATACTTAATGGACATGTTGATTCCAGGTTTGTTTTGACTTTTTTTTTGTAACTAATAATCAAAAACATTTCAGATTTCTGCCATTTTAACTGTCATACTGCACAGACGACATTTTTGAGTTCTTTGTCCTTCTCACCACGGTTGTGCTGCTTCCATACAGATGCAGGTCATTATGTTGCAGTGAGAAATGAGCCCACTGTGAGGAAAAATGTGACAGGAGCAGAAAAGACATCCAGAAACTGCCACTGGAGTTCAGAGACAATTAATGAGGTAGACCTTTATGACTAAATAAAACCTCTCAAAGAAACGTCACATAGAATCTGGCTCGATTACGCAGTGAAAACATGACGGGAGGATATTCAGCACATCATCACAGTGAATTAAATAAGCAAAACTCAGCTCTTGGCAGTATATCTGAGCTGAAACTCAGCACGAGGAAAACCCTCCACAGGGCTTGTCATCGTGACAGAAGCAGCTGTGCGTTTGAAGCAGATAACGGCAGTGATTATCTGTGTCTGTCGGATAATAATAACGTACAATTTCTGCAGCAGCCTACATGCACAGCTGCTTCGGCGTTTCCTGTCTGCTTGTGGAGCCGCACAGCAGGTAGCGTCGTGTATTTAGGTGAAACTTCAGCATGAGGAAGTGTTTGTGAAGTGAAACTGTTATTATTAAAGACAACAGAAACCTGAAGCAGTCGTCCTCTGTCAGCTGTGGCTTCCCTAAAACCACTTGTTTCTGCCACTCTCTGGCCTTATTACTAATTAGTAATATGTCCATGTAGCTTATGGAAGACTCAGTGAACGATCAGAGTGCAAGATGAATATTAATGACTGTAAAAAGGCTTTCAACACACTTAACAAAACACACTCCTGGATTATTATCGTATATCCTACACAGTAAAAAAAAAAAAAAGTTTGCTAAAAATACATTAAACTGTAAATATAATGTCAAATGATGATCAATTGATTTAAATATAGCAGTGTAATTTAACGTTCACACATTGTCAAGCTAATTTATTTACAGTGTGACTCAGTGGACACAAAAACAAGTAAGTTTGTAAAACCCTTTCTTGACAAAATTATGTTTCTGGTCCTGCGTGCAGGACATGCAGTGGAACACATTTAAATGTGGAAACGGGGTCACAGACCTTCCAGGTGCAGCCTGATTAAAAATGATGCAGCTGAGACCCAAAAACCAGCAGGTTTGAGTGGAGACCTGCAGGGTACCGGTGCTTAAACTCAAAGGTCTTTTACTCTGACCTTCTACAACATACAAACACAACAGACTGTTAGGAATGTTATACCTTCAAGAAGCAGCAGGAAGTTAAAAACCAAATTAAAGAAAGACTAAAAGTATATCAGGCACCAAATCTACCACAATAAGATATCTAAATAACATAAATAAGTTTAATTCAGCTTTAAACAACACAAAATGCTTTAAATGAAAACTGTTCATGATAAAAACTTGTGATGAATAAATTAAGCACCGAATTGACGTTCTGTCTAGTTTTGTCTCATTCCCCCCTTGATAGTCTGTCTCTAAGTGTAGCCCTGTGATAGACTGACGACCTGTCCAGGGTGTCCCCTGCCTCCGCCCTACGTCAGCTGGGATAGACTCCAGCCTCCCGCAACCCTAGTGAGAATTAAGTGGTGCATAGATAATGGATGGATGTGTCTGTCTTTGGGACAGTTTTGTCTCTCTGCAGTCTTTTTGTATCATTTTTCTATTTTTCTCTTTTTTGTGTCTCATTTTTGTCGTTTTGTGTCTTGTCCTCATGGTTTTATGGGTCTTTGAGATAGTTTTCTCTCTCTATGGTCATTTCATGTCTACTTTTTGTTGTTCTGTTTTGTGTGTGTCATTTTGGGTCTCTTTTCTTGTTGTGCGTCATGTCGTGTTTCTTATTTATGTCATTTTGTGTCTCATTTTGGTCATTTTATGAGTCTTTGGGACAGTTTGTCTCTTTGTCGTCGTTTTTGAAGTTTTACGTCTCACTTTGGTTGTTTCACAGGGACCCAGTCTGTTTTAGTTTCCTCTCAGTGTCTCCACCTTTGTGTGCAGTCCCACCTGGAGCTTTGCTGTAGGTCTGCTTTAGACGGTTAGTTTGAATAGCTGCCACAGTGAGAGTCAGTGGTGCCGCGAGGCAGAAAAACAGGGCTTTCATTTCCAGTTTGTCAGTGCAGCTGAGTGAGACGCAGCTGAGGAGGATGAAGGTATGAATAGAAGGCTGAGAGGTGACATCTCCACCACAAACACACAGCAGAGATGTGTGTGTTTATTTGTGTGTTCACCAGTGTGTTGGAGCTGCCAGTTAACTGGTACAGAGGGGAGGTGGACCACAAAGGCTCTTTGTCTCCTCTGGCTGCCATGGCAACACGTCAGCATCTCACACATCAGTTACTGGCATCGTCTCTGAGCAGCTTCAGTCAACAAATGAAGAGTGACATCGGCAGAGTCACAAGTTTGATTCCCACGTCTGAATAAACTCCCCTCTGTAAATCATCATTCCTGCATCACTTTTAACACATAGCGAATCCAAATAAATGATGGCAGACAGGCGGCACAACGTGTAGCATGCTGTAGATCAGTCACAACAGCTGAGGACGTAAAGCACAGAAATCTGCAACATGATCCAAAACATCACTATACAGAAGCAGCACGTTCAGCTGAGAGCTCATGTCTCGTAACTCTATGACCGCATCGAATGTTTGTTTTCCGGATGAATCAATCAGCTGTGTGGCCTCTGAAACGGCAGAAAATTGTGAAAAAATTGCAAGATGGCAAAGTTTTGTCTGAAGATATTTAGTTTACTGTCACAGAGGAGGAAAAAAACAAAACAGAAAATATTCACATTTAAGAAGCTGCAATCGCAAAAACTAGCTTTTATTTATTCAGTTACTCTGTTTATCAAAGTAGATGTCAGTTAATTCAACTAATGAATTAATTGTTGCAGCTCTCTTCAGCTACATGGACTCCTTCTGTGTTTTCAGTTTAGAAAAAAGTTTCCTGCAATTTAATTTGAAATTTATCTTGGTAATCGATTAATCGTTTTTGTCATTGATCAAGCAAAAATATTAAAAAATGACAAATATTTGCCGATTTCAGTGTCTCAAAAGAGAAGATTTGCTCATTGTCATTTTTCACCATAAACTGAATATTTTATATTTTTGGACTCAACCATTTTTTTTTGTTTTGTTATTAATTGATTAATTAAACAAAACAATAATATAAGAAAGATATTCAGTTTATTGTCGCAGAGGAGGAAAGAAACCAGAAAATATCACAATTATTAAACAGCAATCACAGAATTTTTGACAGTTTCAGTTTAAAAATTACCCAAACTAATTGTCTGATTATCAAAATAGTTGGAGATAAATTTAATAGTTGTTAAATAATCAATTATTCATTGCAGCTCTCTTCAGTTACGGCCAGAATTAAACTACATGAATAACTTTTTCCATGTTTTAAAATTAGAAAAAATGCTGCTAGATTTCCTATATCTCATATGTCACCATTTACGTTTTTAAAACCTCTACAACATGTAGAGACAACAAGTTCCTCAGTTTTTAAAACAGTTAAGAAGAATGTAAAGACAAGTTAATCCTGTTGGCCTTGAATGAAAATACTTTTAAAATAACTGTCCATCTGACAGAACATTCTTGATTTATTTCCACATTTTATGGACTAAATTAAATTAAATGAGCTGTAATTATCTATCTATTGGCTGCATCCTGAAGAATTTCTGACTGAATTAAAGTCAGCAGCACCACAGCCAACTTCTCTTGTGAAAGTTAAAGAACTGTGACCGCAAGACGTTCAGCTTATTTCATCCATGACTTTCTTCCAAAATGTAGTGTTTAGAAATAATCTGCCAAAACAGAAAAATGCTGCAAACAAACAGGACAAGGAGGATATTTATCACACAAAAGAATAAACTCACTTCACAAACGAGTCATGAATAATTTGTAATACTACTTTTGTTGAAGGGATGAATATGTCAAAGCTGTGGTGACAAATTCCTGGAAACTTGACAGCAAACTTGTTTAATGTCTTCATTATCATCACCCAGAGAAGCCAGAAAAAGCCTCTGTCAAACGCAACACCAGCTTCCTCTTCTACCAGTTAGTTTCGATATCTCTCAGAATTTCTGGGCTGTTTGGGCTTCAGCTGGCTTCATTTTAAAAATCACATTGTGGGGAATTCCTCCAGTGATGGACTCAGTTCAAGAGCGAACACTGATGTATTCATCACCGCACCCAAATCACATGTGAACAAAGCCAGAAGTTCAGCCTCTGGATGTCACTTTACCCTGATCAGGGCCCAGTTCAGACAGATGCTGCTCATTTTCTTCTCAAGGCATCAACTTCATGAAGCTAAACTAGAACAGAAATGCTAAATTTGAAGGGCTGCTGGTTCCTAAAGTGTTCTCTCCTCAATAAAATGCCAAAATTACTCCTTTCTTATAGAAAGAAACTGGAAAATTGCAAGATTTCTAACAGTTCTTTAATGTATATTCCAAGATGTAGCGTTTTGATTGGAAAATGAACCAAATCTGAGCTTAAAAATGGTGAAATTTCAGCAAAATCCCTTTATTTTGTGTCATATTTAGATATTTACCAAAAATAAATCCTTTGCTCGAGCCAGATTCTTTTAAAAAAAATAAAATTCTGCTCTCCTCAGCACAACCGTGAAGCCGTGACCAACTCAGCTGCAGGCAACGGTCACAAGACAAATATTCAACAAACTTTCAGGTGAACTGCAGAAAGTGTGTTTGAAATCCATAACAATACTTGTATGGTCCCATGCAACAGCACTTCCTCCTCTATGACAGTAAACTGAATATCTTTGGACAAAACAAGATCATTTAGAGGCCTAACAGTTAATTAATTCATGCAGAAAATAATCAGCAGATTAACAGACTCTAAAAATAATAGTTTGTTACTGTTAAAAATTCTATATTATTATTATTGTAACTGTTCCTAAAACTTTCATGAACAGACTGTTGATGGAAAGTGTTGCAAGTTACACAGTGTTTAAAAAACACACTCCTTTAAGGTGCTTAAAATGTGTTTTAAAGGTGTTTTACGTTTCTTTCAGAGAGGTCTTAATATTTTTATAAACTTGCCAAAATCAGTCATGTCGCTTATGAAGTGTGATTTAAGAAAAGATAAATTAGTTTAAGTAACTTTATAGAAAAATCTGTGATTGCAGCTTTTAAAGGTGAATACTTTCTAGTTTCTTTCCTCCTTATACACGTAATAAGTCAACTGATCCACATTTTTCACATATGTTAGAGATCCAACAGCTGATTGATTTTTCCACAAAATAATGCAATTAACAGAAACCACTATTGCACCTTTATTTTCAGACTAACCATTATTATTTAAATAGTTATTAATCTGCTGATTATTTATTCAATTATTTTCATGGTGTTGTCTGTAAAATGTTCCAGGATGAGGAAAATGTCCATCAGTGTCTTCAAGTCAAAGGTGACATCTTGAAAAAAACGTAACTTATTAAGAACACTCTGAATATTGTGAGTGCAGCTTCTTAAATGTGAATATTTTTTGGTTTCTATCCTCCTCTATGACAGTAAACTGAATATATTCAAACAAAACAAGGGATTTGAAGATAAACTGAGCTACATTTTCCCCCATTTTCTGACATTTTAGAGACCGAACAGCTGATCGAATCATCCAGAAAATAAACTTTTGCTGCTTGCATGTACAGTCATCCTCAAATGTATTCATACATTACATACATACAGAAGGAAAAAACAGCTGTAACTGAAATAAGCTGAAATTGACAAAAGTAATAATAAATAAAACATTTAATGAACATCATGACATTGCTTTTGAATTGTGGTTCAACAGAAATATTTAAAAAGCAAAACAAAAACAAACAAGCATGATGGGACCTGTAAACTAATATTTTGTTGAACATCCCTTTCAGACAATCACTGCTATCAAGTGTTTTCTGTAACTCTTCATCAGACTTCTGCACCTGTTGACAGGTATTTTGATTTTGTCCCACTGCTCATCAGCAAAGTGCTCTAATTTGTCAGGTTTGTTTTGTTTTTTACAAATGAGCAAATCTTTATTTCTTATTACTTTTTCAGTTTCTAGTTATTTGAGTGACTATTGTGAATTTTGCCTTTTCTTTAATGGAAGGATATGAATACATTTGAGGACGACTGTACTTCCTGGACCCGTGCACTCCTGGATGATGTTAGGTTGTGCTGCAGCGAAACTTTCCTCCGCACATGCTCACACTGGCTTCAGCTGCTCAGCCTGTGCAGACTCAACCTGCTGCTCTGTAGTCGGGCTGCGTCGGAAATGCTAACACCAGTCTGGTCTATTTAAAGCCTGTTCAGAAAGCACGGCCCCCTGGGACACTTTGTGAATCTCCCTGCTGCTCTGTGAACCCACACTGAGCTCCAGACGCCTCCAGCAGCAGCACTCGACCGTCTGCAGGTTTCATTCAGGTTTCAGACGACGACCTGGATTATTACCGAGCTGAAAGTGGAGGAGCTGCAGACTCCTGGAGGAGGCTTAAATATGTGCCATCTAAATTTAGCCGAGCGCCAGCAGCATCAGGAGGACTGACAGGACGCTTTCCAAATTTAATTCGCATGTGATGATGCAGCGTTCACGACAGAAACAACAACCAGAGGAATAAACAAACAGAGTTCACAGCTCTGCCCAGCACGCTGAACGCTGCAGCTACAGACTGCTTACAGCATCAATCAATAAATGAACCACAATGTAAAAAATTAACATTTTTTTACTGAGAGTTTACTGTTATTTTACAGATTTTGCCTGTATTCTTTAATTACAGATAACAACATAAAATCAGAGAAAAGAGTAATAATTTACATGTTGACCCTAAAAACAGGCCAAAACTGTAATTATGTCCACATTAAAAATCTATATTTTTTAAACAGAATTATGATTTTTACAAAAAAGAATATATAATTAATCCATTTACAGCATTTGACTGCACAGTTATACTTATTCAGCTAATCGTATTTTACTGAGTAAAGCATATTGCTATTTTACAAATACTTATAAAATATGTAGATTTAAAAGACGTATATTAAGGATTTAAAAACTGTAAACAATTATTTAACTGTTATCTTACTGATTTTCCTTGTTTTATTAAATTACAGATAATATCCACAAAAAAATCACATTAAAATGTTTTAATTGACATGTTGACTGTAAAATGAAAAAAGGCCAACTCTGTAAATAATGTCCACATCAAAAATCTGTGCTTTTATAAACAGTATTTGTATATATTAGATCTTATACAGCATTTGACTGTAAAATTACAGTTTTACTGTGTTTTAATCAGGTAAAAATATCAATATTTTATTAAAGAATTTCCATTATGTGAAAGAAAAATTAAATATATTAAAGATGTAAATTATTTTTTCTGTTTCCCTGATATATATATTTTTTAATTACAGATAATATCTACTAAAAAAAAAAAAAAAAAGGTATTAATTCATATAGTAACTGCCAAAAAACAAACAAACAAAAAATACCCACATGAAAAGTCAATATTGTCATAAATAGTCATGTGTTTTATATTTGCATGTATTTCAAATTTCCGGTAATTTACACATTTCTCGACTTAGTTCATAACCGATTTCATATAATTAATGTGATTTTCTACCAGAACTGCAGGTCATATTTATTCAATTTGCCGTGCAAATTATAATTCTTTATATTTCCGGGCTCAAACATTTCTTAAATAATATTTTGATATATTTTGTGAAATTAAATAGAGGCATTTTGCTGATAGTGCTGACATTAACTACTCAACTGTTTTACACGAAACACTGCGCAGATTTTCTCATGAATTGAAGCACCTATTAAAATGTTCACCTGATGATGGTGTCACATGAAAAATAAAGGAAAGTCAGTAGGATTCATCCTCTGAGGAAAACGAATGTCTGAACCGAATTCCATGTCGATGCACCTAAAATCCCCTAAGATATTTCACAGTGAAGCACGAGTGTCACTACTTCCCTGCTGTTTACTGGTTAAAAATTACAGCTATTAAACAGATGATTAAATAATACAATAACTGGTGGAATAAAATTAATACATGATGTTTAATTTGGGCTGCAGGGTGGCGCAGTTGGTAGCACTGTTGCATCGCAGCAAGAAGGTTGCCGGTTCGCGTCCCGGTGGGGGCACCGGGATCTTTCTGCGTGGAGTTTGCATGTTCTCCCCGTGCAGCGTGGGTTCTCTCCAGGTTCTTTGGCTTCCTCCCACACAGTCCAAAAACATGCTGAGGTTAATTGGTGATTCTAAATTGTCTGTAGGTGTGAATGTGAGTGTGCTTGGTTGTCTGTCTCTAAGTGTAGCCCTGTGATAGACTGGTTACCTATCCAGGGTGTCCCCTGCCTTCACCCTAAGTCGGCTGGGATAGACTCCAGCCCCCCCGCGACCCTAGTGAGGATTAAGTGGTGTATAGATAATGGATGGATGTTTAATTTCATAACCTAACGTAATAAAAAGTACAGACTGCATCTGCATCATGTGACAGATGATCTACAAGGACGTCCTGAAACTGGATCTCTGCACACTGAAGCTGTGTGAAGGTGAAAGTTTAGAGAATCAGCAGTAAACTGGAAGGCAAAGCTCTCAGACAGAGAGGATGGATAACAGAAATTAGCCCTCTGAATCCCCATGTTATCTTTTTGAAAAACTCAGCTGTTTAATTTATCAGCCCAAAACTGTAAAAACAGAAAGAACTGGCGGATTTCCAACTTCTGATAGTTCTTAAATGCAACTAGAAATTCATCACATCTGAGCTTACAATTGTGATGTTTCATTAAACTCACTTTATTCTACATGTCTCATTTTAAAATGAGAGAGTGGAGCAGCTGTCTCAGATGGTAGAGCGGGTTGTCCACTAATCGCAAGGTTGGTGGTTGGATCCCCTGTCCCTCCACAGTCGAAGTGTTGTTGGGCAAGACACTGAACCCAGAAGTTGCTCCCAATGGCAGGCACCTTGCATGGCAGCTCTGTTGCCATTGGTGTATGAACGTGATCTACTTTCGCCAAAAATAAGTCGTTTGCATTACCCAGATTCTGTAAAACGCAAAATTTTCTGAGCTCCTCAGCACAACTGATTCTCTACGACTCATATGTGTTATTTCTCACTGAAAGAATAACCTGAGTCTGATGTCTGATTACATTTAGTTTGCAAAATGAGTTTACTTTAACCTTCTGACTCACAAAACCTGCCAAAGCTAAAAAAAAAAAAAAAATCCCCTAATTACCCCCATGTATCTGCCAGAAACTGGAAAATCAGAAAGAGTTGTTGGATTTGTTTTGAAAATTAACAAACTCTGAGCTTAAAATTGTGATATTTCATCAAAACAACTATATTCCCCAAAAATAAAGTTTTTGCTTTTGTTAAATTATGTAAAAATGTTAAAGTTTTGCACTCTTTGTTTCAGTTGATTCTCCATGACTGACTCAGCTGTGACCAACACTGAAAAATTCTGAGTTTTCAGTTGAACTGCAGGCTGTGTTTTCACAGCGCACAGAGAAAAAGACATGCCAGACTGAGAGGAAGTTAAAACAAACTGGATCAAGAAAACAAATGCAGCAAAAACAGAACACAGAGGAGCAAGTAGTCGAAGATACATTCAGCATGGTGAAACACCGTTCTACAGCTGATGAGCACAGTAGCACAAAACAAACGAGACACAAAAGAAAAACTTGATACAAAATGACAAAAATAAGACACAAAAAACAAAGAGAAAATCGTCCCAAAGACAAATGAGACACTACATGATGCAAATTGATCACAAATTGACAAAAATAAGACACAAAATGATAGAGAAGACAAAAAAATTACAAAAATGAGACAGAAAACAAAAGCAAGAAACAAAATCACTTCAAAGAGACAAAACTGTCCCAAAGAGAACCATGACATGACCAAAACCAAACACAAAATTACATAAACAAGAAAAATAAGACACAAAACTGTCTCTTAGAGTTTGTAGAGGCAGTAAAAATGGATGTAGGTAAATATTTGTAATATGTGGAGCAAAAAACGCAACCCGAAAGTGCTGCTTGGACTCAGATGGGTAATAAAAACTAACCAACATGCACCCGACACCACTAATTCATTCATCTCACATAAACATCTTTTTCGTCAGCCTGCAACCATAAATCCAACATAACCGCAGAAATAAACGCGATCGGCAGAGCATGAAGAAAACACTGAACAATATTCTCCCACAGATGGTGGCTGAGGATGGAGGCCGGCTGATGGCCAACATGGCCGACGGCTACTGACACACACACACACACGCACGCACGCACGCACGCACGCACGCACGCACGCATGCGCGCACACACACACACACACACACACAGACTTTCTCTCAAGTCATTCTGCAGATGATCTCATCCAATGCAAACTACGACGAGCTCGACAACAAAGCGTGCTCAGACTCAATCTGCATCAATGACACCACGGGCAGCTGACCTGAGGCCAGTTAGAGGCCAGAGGTCAAAGGTCAAAGCTCCACAGCAAGTGGTCGCAAAGAGCCAAAACCCCACCATCTATTCACGTCAACAAGATACAGACAAAACACAACGTCATGCTGCCCTGAATACTCACTACAACAACAAATGACCAAAACCAGACATAAAACATTCAAAACACAAGACACACAAAGAACAAAAACGAGACACAAAACAAGAAAAAAAGGATACAAAATGATCACAAGACACAGAACTGTCCCAAAATGACACAAAACATCCAAAGTGACACACAAAATGACAAAAAATGACATAAAACTATATAAAACATAAAAAGATACAAAATGACCACTAAGAGACAAAACTGTCCCAAAGAGACACAAAACAACCAAAGCAGGACACAAAGTGACAAAAACAATACACAAAACAACACGAAACAAGAAAAATGAGACACAAAATGACAAAAACAATGAGACTCAAAACAACCAAAATGAGACATGAAATGACAAAAACAATATACAAAACATGAAAAAGAAAAAAAAAGGGATACAAAATTCTCACAAAGACACAAAACTGTCCCATGGAGACACAAAAAACACCAAAATGTGACACAAAATGACAAATACAATACACAAACAACATGAAACAAGAAAAATGAGACACACAATGACAAAAATAAAGAGACTCAAAACCACCAAAATGAGTACCACTCAATGACAAAAACAATACACAAAAGAACATGAAACAAAGAAAAAGGGGATACAAAACTCTCACAAAAGAGACAAAACTGTCCCAAAGACACACAAAACAACCACAACAGGACACAAAATGACAAAAAACAAGACACATAACATAAAAAATAAACACAAAATGACAAACATGAGACATGAAATAAGACAAAACAAGAAAAATGAGACACAAATTGCCCACAAAGGCCCATAAAACGACCAATTCAGACAGAATAATCTGTCACTGACAGCAGTCCCCAAAACTACACATTTACTTCTGCTTGATAAAAACTACAGTAAGCAGCTGTTTTTTGGAACTTGTTGATTTTAAGAAAAATACACAGAACAAGATTGTTTCTACGTATTCAAAAGAAGCATAAAAACAAAAGCATCGCACAGTGTAATGAATCCTGTTACATAACTGTGTGTGTCAGGCTTCGGGATATATTCATGCCATAAAACAGAGAAGTGTTGGAGGCTGAGCGGAGGTCCTCGGAGAGTTATGAGGAGCCTCTGGTTGAGGATAACAACGCTGCGAGTTGCGTAATGTGCTGACAACATGCAGGAGGTGGTGAACGCAGCACAGTAGGAATGCTGAGCCGCCAGTCTGCACAGATGCAAGTGTTGATTTCAGTTTCTTTGCAGGTCCTCTCAAACACAGAACAGACATTGATGTTAACTAAAAGAACGGGAATTTTTAACTGTTTTTACCTGTAATTTATTGA
Source organism: Stegastes partitus (assembly GCF_000690725.1). Lineage (NCBI taxonomy): Eukaryota > Metazoa > Chordata > Actinopteri > Pomacentridae > Stegastes > Stegastes partitus. The sequence continues at coordinate 94,034 of NW_007579099.1, read as the reverse complement.
AAAAATTTACAGCCATTTAACTTTTTTTTTTAAAATAACAATTTTGTTAAATAACAAAAAATAACCTGTAAAACTACAGAAAAAAGTATTAACTTGCATGTTGACAGTAAAAAAAAAAAACTGGTTAATTTTACAGACTTTTACAGACTTTCTGTTAGTTGCTTGTTTTTCTTGTTTTTGTTTTTTATAATTAGAGAAAAAAAGTCATTAATTTACACACACCCCTAAAAAACAGGGCTAAAACTGTAAATAATGTCCATATGACAAATCTGTATTTTTATAAATGGCAATTTCTTCTTTGACAACATTTGACTGTAAAATATCATTATAATATAGATATGTGCTCTTATTTGAAAAAGAAACAGGTTTATTACAATGAAAAATGTTAAATAATATATTTTTTAAAACTGATTTGCCATGTTTTGTTAAATTAAATACAACAAATTAAATCACAAAAAAGTATTCATTAACATGTTGACAGGAAAAAACAGGGGAAACTGTAAGTAATGCAAAAAATGATTAATCTGTACTTTTACAAATAGTAATTTGTTCTTTTACAACCTTTGACCATAAAATTACATTCATTTTTTTTATTGTATCTAGTAAAATCACAGAAAAAGGTTCTTTCTGGTTAATCTGTGAATTGGTGTCTCTTATTGCGCACAAGTAGTAACCAATGGGGGAAAAAAAAGATGCAAAAATAGGCAAACATTCTGATTAAAAAAGGAATTTAAGGGAAAACTGCAACTCCAGATACTCGACAGGGCTCATATATCGTCAAGTTGTGCAGATAACTTTATCTTTGCATGCAAAAAATGTTTATGACTGAGGAATCACATTTAAAACAGTGAAAGAGAGTCAGATTTGGCCTCTTGATTATCTTCAAACCTGGGATCTACATAGGAACTGACATCTCCCCCTTAGTTCCCAGAGGAATGATTCTAAAGGAGTGCTCTGCTGGATCTGATCCATCTGTATGTATGTATGTATATGTAAATAGCCTGCTCCTGATGGCTGGTTTTGTTTTATTTATCAGCCTCAGAGTGAGTAAAATCCTCTCCCTGTTAACCGTCTCCTCTCTGCAGCGACAAATTCTTTACAAGAGGCGACACGTCCTGACGCCGCTGTCTCAGGTATCCTACTGTCTGCCAACACAAACACGACGTTCACCTGTGCAGCGCTCAACGTTCTGCTCTTTGGATCGCAAACAAGCAAACGTATAACTGCCTGAAGTTTCTAGAAACCACACACAACGAGCACACGGTGAACACAAGCGAACCGGATGTTTACATTTTGCTACACAAATTACCAAATCTCAATCTATGCTTCACTGAAAATGTGACTTTTGCCTCTAATTCAATTGAATTCAATTCAATTTTATTTGTATAGTGCATATTTACAACAACAAGTCATCTCATAGCGCTTAACAAAGGCAGAAACACCCAACAATCCAAAACATTTGGATTCCCTATAAGCTTCAGCATGCAACAACCATGTAACCAGCTGAACTAATTACAAAGGAGCTATGGGAGGTTTTCACGTGGTTTCACCTGTTACAAACATAAAAACAACAATTTATGCTGTTTATGTACAGCAGAGAGACGCTAGATGAATAACTGTAATTATTGTTGTATTTATACAACATGTTTCTTTTAAAGACGTTTTAAATCTGCAGATTCACTGGAGACACCTGTCAGCACCAATACAGAGAATTTTATGAGCACAATAATAATTTGCAGGCAGCTGCAGCTCTGAAAAATTCACATATAACATGCAGTCATCTTTAAATCAAATTATGACAAAAAAATTGACAAATATTGTATTTATTTTTGCTATTTTTACTGCACTGGACCGTTTTTGACATTCAAAATAACAGCCATTTCCGTTTCCAGTAGAGAAATAAGACTGGTTTAACATACAGTCATTACTTGATAATCCGATAAACCTTCTTTTATGTCAGATAGCAAGGCTGTCAGATTGTCAAGACAGAGGTCAAGATACAAGGAGGGCTTGATGCATGAAGGGTCATTTGTTGTTAATATTTATTCTTTGTAGTTGTTATAATAACTAGTGTACTGTTAGAACACTACGCATCGTTGGATTTCACGCCTAATTGACCGGTGCAACTGTGCACGTTCCAGCCAATTCCACCCTGTCGGAGCGCACCCCCGGGGTGGAAGTGGCCAGAACACACAGACAGTATTTGGCTGCTGATGCTTAGTTAGCGGTCACACTTCTGTTTCCACCATCGGTGGCGGTGGCCCGCAAGATACACTCCATCGTTACCATCCAAACACTGAGCACGCTCGCTGCGTGTGACGTCGTCGTGTCCTCTTCTGTGCATGCGGGACACTTTTAGGTTGCATGAAGTTCACACAGCAGATCACATACAAGTCGCATTTAACTGGAAATGTGAACGAACTCGCAAAAAATTGGATTTCACAAAAAAATCCAAATTGAGCATTATGTCCTGGACTCTGAACGTAGCCAATCTGTCAGATTGTTAAGTCAGATAATACACCATTATCCTTATTGGTGACAAAATGTCGGTATGTTAAAGCTATTTTTCATGGGTTCTGTTTGTTTTTCCTAAAAACCTGTCGGATAGCAAGGTTTTCAGATTGTTAAGGGTCGGATAATCGAGGCACAACTGTATTTACATGACAAGTTTACATATTGAAGTGAAGACCATACAATTGTATATAAAAGACAAGTGGACCTGACTAAATTAGATATTAGGATTAACATTCTACAATACCAGTGGCGGGCTGTGCATTTTACTCCTAGGCCTTCAGTGGCGCCCTACCTGAATCCAACCACCTCTTAACAGCGTCATTATATCGCCACAGCTTTAGAAACTATCAGTATTATGCAGAAAGGTAGCATAGCAGGACGTTGCACCACAGACAGGTATCTCATGTAGCGAGAATGAATGCCAACACGAAAGCAAGAAACCCAGTTAAAACAATTCAACAAGTCTTCATTAACTGCAGCCACAGCTGCACCACATACATCACATCTAACAGGAGGATCAACAGCAACCCAATAAAATGACAAAAATATATATTTTACTCACCAAAACTTGTGATTATTTGAACACAAAATCCATCCTCCTTTCTTTCCTCAAGAGTTTTCTGAAGAGTTTATAATCAGTCTGTTGCGCAGGTAATCTATGTGTTTCACTTTCACTTTCAACAATAAGTCCTGTTTTAACGCCATGGAGGCTAATACTGAAAGTCAGATCCGTCCAGTCATGTTTCTGGCATAAGTTTTAATTCGCTGTAGGGATGAAAATGTCCACTTGCTTCACTTAAAAAAAAAAAAAAAAAAACAGTTTCATTGCAATGCATTTTAAGCTACAGGGGCCTGCACTTTTGATTGTGAAGGTTCAGGGCAGATTTCTGTGACCCTGGCAACACGTGATGGCTGAAATATGATTGGATTTTTTTAAAAATAATTTAAAAAAAGCTCTAATATAAACATACAGTGCTGGAAGCACCACAGCCCAGAGACACGCTATAAAATGAAGAGAATAGACTACTGGGAATAAAGTTAAAAGATTAATGGGAAAATTTTACAACATAAGTCAGTGATTCTGATAGAGTTCAGGCCAGCAGAGAAGGCCTTGCTGGCCCTGACGGCACACCGCTGTACAATACTATACTGGGGGGGGGGGTTATGTGATAAACCTTTCAGCTGTATCACCCAGCCCAACTAAAGTCATTTATTATTCCCCAACAGAGTATTTCAGTTCAACAGCTGAAAATTTCTGCAATTCATTATATCGCAGATCAAGTAAATACTGGAATGTTTTTCTTTTTCAATATTACATATATTCCGATTATAACAACAACAACAAAAATAGCAACCAGACTGGGCAATTCCTTGAGAAATTGCCAGTGCGATTGCTGAAAGCTGCTGCAGCTTGCAGTTACTTGAGACTGTCCAGTTGAGCACATGTACAGGAGGCACCTGGGATCAAACCTGCAACCCCAATCAATACAAACTCAATACATTTGTCACAAGATGCTCATCTTGGTTCACTGTGTTTTGCAAATAAGACTCCGCAGCCAAAATGTCCAAAAAGCAGCACAGCCACCCTGTAGCTGCTCACATGACACATGCAAAGATGCAAAATTGTTCATTTTGACAACAACGTTTCAAGCTACAAGTGTATTAGAGTTATTGGGAGCCAAAAAACACACAGAAGAAAACTAAATAATAAAAAGCAAAAAGTAACTTGAACTGGCAAACCTGGGAAAATTGCAAGTGTGATTGCTGATGGAGGCAAATTTGTGTGAAGCCCTGCTCCTTATTTTGTCTGATCAAGTGACACATGCAAAGATGCAAAACCTTTCGTTTCGACCACGTTTCAGACTGCAAGTGGTGCAAGTTGCAAAAATGCACTGGCAGAAAATTCAGCATCAATGAGCGGTGGTAACTACAATTGGCAATTCCTGGGGAAATTGCAGGTGTGATTGCTGGAAGAGGCAAACTGGTGCGTTTTTGAGCAGTTTTTTATTTTTGGTGTCCAAAAGGCACCGCTTCATACTGTAGCTGCTCACATGACACGTGGGAAGTTGCAAAACCGTTAATTTTGACAACAACGTTTCAAGCTACAAGTGTATTAGAGTTATTAGGAGGGGAAAACACCTACAGAAGCAAACTGAATATTCAAGAGTGGAAGTAACTATAAAGTGTGATTGCTGCTGGAGGCTCCTCATGTTTGCTTATCACATGACACGCAAAGATGAAAAACGCTTCGCTTTGACAGCAACGTTTCTATCTGCAGGTGTAATAGATCTATTAGGAGCCAGAAAACGTACAGAAGAAAAGTAAATAACAAAGATAAGAACAGTGTGAGAGCTGGCTGCTAACAGAGCAGCTCCTCCTGCTCCTCCACAGAACAGCTGATGGAGCTGCAGTGCAGACGGGCTCCAACAGCTGCTGGACATTTAAAACCTCCTCCACCTTCACACACGCGGGCTTCCATTATCGGACACCGCTGTGCACGCTTCAGTCCTGCTCATTATCAAACACCTTCGTAACTGTAACTCATCCGGACACTAAATGTTGTGAAAAAAGCCTGGAAGCTCCGCCGGTGTTCGCGTCTCTGCGGCGGTTCACCGGGGGACGGAGCGATGGTCGTTGCCGCTGCAGTGCTATGGAGCCTGGGGGCCGCCGTGGGCTGGGTTCCATTATCGGACGCGGACTCAGCACCACACGACCTCCGTGTTTTCTTGATTTCTGTGTTTTCGACATTTTTTTTTAATGTGATTTTTAACATCTGGAACAAACTGTTCCCGCCGCGCCGCTGCAACACACGGACACACGGACATAATATTTGAGGTTATAAATTGCTAACTATGTGCTAGCTGCTGGCCAGCTAACGCTACAGACTACAGACATGCGCATTAAACCGATAAGAACGAACCGGGCCCGGTGTTTTTATCGGTGTTTTACCGGTTGCACAGCCCCCCGTGAAACATAACAGAAAGAAAACGGAGGTGTGTCCGATAACGGGCGCAGCGCTGCTCCCGTTGTGCCGTTTAACGCCTGCTAGCTCTCCGTTAGCATGCTGAGCTAGCTCCGCTCCGGTACCGACACCGGCTCCGCTCTGCCGGTGAGACGGCTCGGCTCTGGGCTCTGACGGTACCGTACCTGGCTGTGTGAGCTGTTTCGTCCCGCAGGTGAGCAGCACCATGTTCAGCTTCTCTCACAGGTGACGTCCATGTTCGCTGTGCGCGAGGAGCCGCAGCGCGAGACAAGAGCTCGGCTACAGCCTTCACAATAAGAGCCTGTGTTTATCTGTCACCAGTTATATGTGCAACCACACAGAGCCTTTTATGTATTTATAATAATATTAATGCGCCTAATTGTAGATTATTATAGCTTAAATATGTCTTTTTATAATGATAGTAATTATACACTTTATTATAGATTATTACCACCTACTTTTGTCTTTTCATATTTATGATGATACTACTACTTAAAATAATAGTAATGATGACAACAATGCACCTTTTTAATCGATTATATCACTTAAATCTCTCTTTTTGCTATTCATAAAATAACATAATTATGATACACTTTTTATAGATTATCACTTGAAACGGTCTTTTACATATTTTAAATAATAATGATACACTTCATCATACAGTACCCTTCCAAATAAAGCTACACAGTGCTTTAGAAAAAGAAATAATAATTTAAATTTTTTTTAAAAGTTATATATATATATATATATATATATATATATATATATAGTATCATAAAACAAATGTAATAGCATTTTTAATGTGCTTTTTTTCATACCATAGTATAATACAATATAATGTATGTCCTGTGGAAAATCAATGCAGCTGCAGCCGTCAGACAAACTGAAGTGATGACTGAATTCTTGTTATTCTGGAGGTTGAAACACAAAGTGTGACCTGCTGCAGGATCCTCCTGATTGTCATCATCTTCACCAGCAGGAACAATAAAAACTGCAGCAGCAGCGTAACACCTGAGCTGACAGTACAATCAGGTGATTTTCTGTTCATTTTGATGAAGAAAATAACACATCCTTTAGCTACAGACTCCTCCAAGTGTCACTCCTTCATTCCAGTACTCATTGTTATTCATTATTCTCATACCTTTTGTTGTTTATCAGACTCTTTGATTCAATCACCTTTTGTTTGTCGTTCTCATACCTTCTGTCACTGATTAGTAACTATACACAAACAGTATTTACGTACAGCCTCCTCCCATCCCTTGAAAATCTGTACTCTGCAAATGTTCTGGGTTGGCTTACCTTTGCATACTCGTGCTCTGTGTTGGTAAACTGTATACCGGACACCAAGAAACAATGAGAGTACATTTTCTTTGACAATTTCTACAAAAAACACATTAAAATGAAAACATTTATTTGTATAAAATGAGTAAATCTATTTCCAAATAAACCATACAAAATAAAAAAAACTATCAGTCTTTGCTTTTGTCTCATAGTTTTGATCTTAAATTCAAATCTAAGTAGCAAAAACATAAAATTTACTCTGTTGTTAACAGAAATTACTATAAAATCTGTGCGATAAATGATAAATGTTGTATGAGCTAGAAGTAGAGCAGTCTGAAATATTTCTTCTTCCTGTTGCGTAGATTCAATTTAAAGCAGCAAAAATGTCAAATTTCATTTTATTGGTATGAGAACTTACTGTAAAATCACAGTATGTTATATATTTTTTGCAATGAAGAAACAGATCAGAATCTGAAATATTTCGTCTTTATGTTTCATGTCAGAACTTGCTGTGGTTTGCTGATTATTTCCAGATTTAAACAATAATGCAACCCAATGCTGCATTACAGTTATAAATATGAATTATGAAGATATAATAGCCATAAAGAGACGACAACAGCAGCTTCCAGGTTTTATTTGTTTATTTTCTGGAAAATAATGTGAAGGTACAGTCTCTTTAAAAATCTCTCCTGTTAGCTTCAGAAGCACCTCTGGTTTTTTAAAACATATTAATATGTACAACACACACGTAACGTTCCCTGGTTATTACAAGGTTCAAATAAAAATCTGAATAGAAACAAATTTATTATTAAAATACGAAGCAACAGACGCAGAAGAGCTCGGAGCCGAAAATAGACAAACTATAAACATTAAGAATATGAGAGAAATTAATATCTGACATCAATAAAAAATATGAAAAAAACATACGAAATATGGCCTTTAACTGATCCCTAATCTGCGCTCACACACACGCACGCGCACCCACCCACACACACATTCACTGCCTCGCTGGTCAACAGCTCCCCCTACTGGCAGAGTCTGAAACTGCAGGTTAACTCACAACTAGTTTATTGCATAACAACAACAAGATGCTTCAAAAACACACACACACACACACACACACACACACACAGTAACACACGCAGACACACATTGTAACACACGCAGTGGAGAAAACACAGTCGGTGCATTTTGGGATTTTCTTGAACAGAAAATGAAGCTTCCTGTTTCGCTGTTTTTGATCTACTTCTGCAGATGTGAAAACAAACTGAAGCTGCTTCTTAAAATTAAAATTAACACTTCAATGAAACTGAAATTAAACAAGTTTTCTCTCAAACTCACTCTGCAGCCGATATCGAAGATTTCTCCCGCAAAGCTTTAGCCTTCAAACGTTCCTCCACTGACACTTTGAACAAACACTTTTCTGCTGCTCTTACTGGTCTGAACATTTACTATTTTATATTTAGTTCATTTTAGAAATCTGGTTTTTGTCCTGCTGTTTTACTATTTTGAGTTTGTCTTGGAAATTAATTTTTGCATATATTTCTCTTCTAATATGTGCAGCACTTTGGTTGTTTTATTTGAATAAACTGGATCAGATTTTTCTCTCCACGTCTGGTTGGATTTAACAGTTTGATTCTACCAGCTCTGTGGCAAAGAAAGAAAAGTGCTTTAGCTCTGCAGCTTCTACTCATCTAAGGATGTCTGTAAAAACAGGAACTGTGAATCCACACAGACTCTTTTAGAAAACTTTCATAGAGATGATTTAGTGGCATCATCACCTTTTTAAAAAAAGCGCATTATGAAGAATCAGATGGTAAATGTGAAGATCAAAGACACCAACATGCAGAAAAAATAATAGTGGTACTTACAGTCCAAGAACAGAGGAAAGAAGGAAACTAATGGAACATAAACAGAAGCTGCCAAAAAGAAACAAGATAAATCTCACAGTAGTTTTCTTTCAGACACTGATGGCAGTAACATGTTTAAAAACTGTGATTTTTGGATTTAAAGGATTTAAACTGGATTTTTTTCTCTACACATCTGGTTCAGTGCAACACTTTTATTCTACCAGTTCAGTGAGATGTTATGAAGCTGCAGAACAAAGAAAATTCTAAATTTTGCAGCAGCTTCGGCTCATTTCAGGATGTCTGGTAAAGCTGGAGGCTGTGAATCCAGGAGACAGTCACCGTTTTCGCGAAGGATTAGCCGTTAAATGTGAACGTTCAAACTGAAGTCTAATTAACAATGGGAAGAACAGTCAAAAGAAGGGAATAAATTGAACAAAAAGAAGTAAAAAAGGAACAAACTCCAAGTGTTTTGGAGAAAATCTACAAAAAAGACAAAAGCCAAATTCTAAAGTTAATTTTCTTCAGATGTGACGGAAAAAAAAAAAAAAAGATTTTAGGTTAAAAAAAAATATCAACAGCTCCCAAAACAAACAGTTTACATCAGTAACGAGTTCATCTAAAGACAACTTTACTTTAACAACCAAACACAAAACAAACTGATTCAGCCGACCTGGTTGAGCCAATCAACCACCTGAGGAACCTGACAGCTGATCAGTCCTGATCACTGATCAATCACCTGCGACTTCTGATCCTTGTTTCACTGGTTTGTCACATTTCACGCTCTGAACAATCCAGCAACTATTAAAGGAAATAACTAATCGCAGCTCAGCTTCTCTGTCTGAAAAACCTGAGAAGACAAACAAGTCTAAATGCTTCAGTTCTTTCCAACAAAAAATCAAAAACTTTATAGTAAGTCCTAAAACGTGCTTCATCTCCGCTGGTCAACCGTCCATGTTTCATGTTTGTTTTCTGTGTAAAAGCAGCTGCAGGAATAAAGTTTTCTCACAAACTGCAGCACTGAGGTTCAATTTAAAGGCTCATCCTGCTTTATTTCAGCTCCATTAGTGTCTGTGTGCACTTCTACACCTTCACTGTGGAGACTCAGTCAAAAACATCTTTACATCAATAATTTACCGTTATGACATGAATTTAAAGGGCCATTCTACTAAATAAATACACTTCTTTTAGTTATTTGAAATATAATTTAATACTGTAACACTGACTGAGTTTCACTTGTAACAGAGCGCTGGTTCGCAGTAACATCTGCTTCACATCTCACGTTGACTTTTGTCTTGTTTAAAGGCCATAAACTTTGCATAGAAGAGCTTGAAAAAGTCAAAGTGATTAATTTTTAATCTCTAAACGGGTCGGTCAGACAAATTGTCTCAAATTTAGTTCTGAATTTCCTTCTGTTTTTTTTTAGGACCCAAAACTAATTCTGTAAAATATTTGAGAGATTTCAAACCTGTGAATTTTTGTGTTTTCACCCTCGTATGTTGTCAAATTTCAACATGGAAGAAGCTTGTTTCTGTGGACATATAATGACAATATATGGACCTCAATGCACACCCATTATATGATCTTGCCAATGAGTCCACATCACCACTTTGTCAAAACAACATATATTTGGAACCTTGTCTTGTCATACTTGACATAAATCAAATTTCCTGGTGTTAGAGGCCTCAAACGTTGGTGAAACGTTGACCAAAGACAGTATTTTTAGCAAGAAATATGAATACACCAATAAATATACACTTACAGTAACTTTCTTGGGTCACAAAAGCACCCTTGTTTGAAAGTTTTTTTGACTATGAAAATATTCATTCAGAGGTCTGAAAATACTGAATTCTCAAAATCCAGCCAAAAATATTTTATAGAGCTTAGGTTTTGGTCCCAGATTATAAATAAGTGAACTCTGAACAGAAACTGACTTGTTCATGAGTCTGTAACAGCCTAAAGTGACCTACAGGAGGCAGCAGAAACAGCTCAACCCTCCTCAGTCCGTTTTAACTCTGCACCACCGACATCCAAACCTTCTTTCTGTTTCTCCGTCGACTGCATGAACAAACCACCAGCAGCTGTTCTGCTTTAAAACTCAAATCCTCCACGCTTTCACTTTTTATCACTTTCTGTCACTTTCTACACAAACGTCACACTGATTTCCACGTTTCACTGCCAACAACGAGTCTCTGCGTTTCCACATTAATCTGAAGCACACTTTTGAAAAAGCTACAAAAACTAAAACGTCATTAAGTTAAACTGGGCTGTGTATAGTGGTCAGACGGTGGCGCTGTAGGCTGAAATAAACAGAAGACAAGAAGCCAAGACCAAACGAACCAAACTTTGTCTCTGCAGCTGCTAGTTTCCCAGTTTTTCACCTGACAGCGATGTGATACTGAACTAAAAGTCGATAAACTGAGAATAAGACCAGTTGCAGATAAAGTTTTGGTTCGTTTTCACTCTTGAAAATACTGATCTCTGTTTAAGTGAACATTATCATTTCGTGCACAAACGATTACACCGGGGAGACGTTATTCAGAAAACACAGAGATGTTTGAAGTTTTCTTTTAGAATGAATTAATGAAGAAAATAACAGATTAGTTTGAACTCTGTGTTTGCGTTGGGGTTTGTGGTTCAGAAGAAGCAGCTGAGATCACTGAATAATCTTTTTTTCCACAAAAATGTGTGCATTTTCGGCTTTTCTTTGGTCAAACTTGACTTGAGGCTTCACCTTTTTCAACAGGCGTCTTTCACCATTTGATGAAACCATTAATGTCTGGGAGGAAAAACCTCCAACTTTACGCTGCAGATTGACTGATTTACTGAACATTTTCTCCAAACTTCCTGATGGAAAAAAGCTGCGTTTTGTTCAAAGAGACGAAGATAAAGTGGAGAGTAGACTGTGAGTTCACCAGGATTTTCTTTGCTTCATTACGAGGTTCATTTTAATGAATTTAAACAACTCTTTCCTGTTTATATTTATTCTTACTACTCGACTGCTTTTGTGCTGCACACACCTGGAACATTAAACCTGAGCAAACAGTACCTGCAGCTCAGTTTAAAACCAGATTTACAAACTACTTTTCTTCTCTCTAATGTCACTTCAAAAAAAAAAAAAAAAGTCTGTTCGGTTGTTCATTTTCTCCTTATTCTGATTCATCCAGATTTAAATAAACTTTAAATGAATTATGTGTTTTTATTGTAAAACACTATTGAGGTTTCCAAAAATGTGCTGCATGATTAAAGTTTATCATCATTTTGAGAATTGATGAGCGATTAATTAAATCCAGATGTGCATCTTTGAGACGAATCTGATGTCTAAACATGTGCTGAACGTTATTCTTGGCTTCAAAGAAGCTAATGTTGAAGAAACTGCTGTGTTTTGCTTGGGAAAAAAAAGTCGAGAGTGAACTTTGAGTCCACAAAAATCTTCTTTGGTTCACTACAGAGGTGGCTCTTATAGAAACTGGAGAATAAGAAGAACAAAATGCATTATTTCTCTTGTGTCAGACTGGAGAGGCTGAACTGTGATCTGAACATACAGAGCTGTGCAAAAGTCTGAAGCTCTTTCAATGTTTAGATTCTCAGCATTAGGAGTTTCAAACATCCAGATGGAGTCAGACAGAACCAGAAGAACCAGGAGATCCAGAGAAGAAGTGAAATATGGATCTGACTCAGGTTTTCGCTTTGCTAAAACTTTTGCACAGGACTGCATCGATCAGATTCATGCTGTTCGCTGCTCTGAGCTGTTTTCTGGGTTTGGATTCTGTGGATTCGTCTCTTTCAGATCTGCCTGATGACGGGATGTAAAAAAGGGAACATCTGACAGTGTTTTCACGCTGGAAAATGAACAAACATGACTTAGAATCACTGTGATTTCTGGAACCTTTTACGTGCTGAGGAACTGAAAGGCTTTCAGTCTCTGATGGCACATTCACACTTTAGATCGCAGCATCTTTTCAGGGTTTAAAGCTGCTGTCAGTGGAGCAGAAAACTGGAAACATCAGAGGGATTTTCATCATACAAGCAGCAAAACTGTTCTTTCTTTCCACTACAAGGCGCCATTTCTGACACTTAATCCCACATATGGTCACACAGCGTGATTTTGCAGAGTGATTTGTTTGGTTCTGGTGTCAAAATATCTGGAATTGACACAAGCTGAAATTAGAATAAACTAAATTCTTGTGAATCTAAATTCTGCTGATTCAAAGTACCTGCTTAATTCAAAGGGTTCTAATGTCCCGACACCATCAGTAAGTTTGAAATAACTCCTGTTAAACTTTGTGTAAATTAGAGACATTTGCGTTACGATTCTAAAAAAATAGGATAGAATGGGATACTGTATTTAGATGCTTTCTGTTGCCAGAATTGAATTCTAAGGGCTCAATAATGTGTGAAACAACGTTAATATCATGCAAAACTGGAATTAAAATATTTTTTAAAATAATAAAAAAATTCGAAACCATCTAGAATAATGGTTGTGTTACTTTTTCTTGACTCGCTGCTTGTGCGACTGCCTGAATGATCCCAGTGATCTGCTCCACCGGTCAACTGGACTCTGGAGTCTGATCAGAGGCAGCTTCGTGTCCAACCAGCTGGTTTCTGCATAAAACAACAGACCAGAATGTCGATCTGCAGGGACACATTTTCCAAACGTATATAAAGATGGCTGAGCTCCTGTTAAAGTGGCGGATGACGCAGGCGAAGCCTACGATTGGCCGAACGGCAGCTTGGGGTAAGACGGTTCCGACCAATCACGCGTGCAGGGAGGCTCCACACAACGTCGCGATGCATAAAAGCTTCAGAAGCGCTGCTGGTTGTACAGACGACACAAAGCCGACGTCACGTTTTAATCCTGCGAGTGCATTTTCCATCGACGTGCAGATAAGACTCAGACAAGCTAATGCCTAAAAGAGAAGCGTCTGTTCTTCAAGCGTTGCGAGAGCGTTTTCAGTTAAGTGCCTTCCATGGAGAAGCTGCCCCTCCTTCACTTCAGAAACCTCCGGTCCTCCTCTACAACACTTGAGCGACTTCAAACGTCGCTCTGCACGCTGGCCGGCTCCGAGGCGGAGTGGTGGCATCCCCTCCACCTCCGAGTGGGCGGCCGTGTCTTCGCCGGGTCCCACCGTGCTCCTGCCGCTCGGCTGGGGGTCACTTGAGCCGGTCGGACCGGAACGAGTCCTCCACGGCTGGGTCGGCCAGCATCAGATCCCCGTCCAGCATGTCCAGGGACAGCGGGTCCATCCGGAGCTGCTCATCCAGGGAGAACGGGTCCATCTCAAAGCCGGGGACGTGGGACAGAGCGCTGGCGATCTCTTTGGACAGACCGGTGGGGGAGTCGCCTGCAGGGGGAGGAGAGAGGAAGGACGTGTGAGAGAGAGAACCAACACTGCTGCAGGAATGACAACAGAACATGAAGACATGATGTTGTCAGCAACCATATTACTGCATCTGAAGTGTGTTTAATGAAAACACTGAGAGAGAACACAGTGGAGTAGAACATCCAGACTGTCCACATGCTTTCCACCACATGGTGTGAAAATAAAAAGAACAAATGCCCTCAAAATACAGTTTTAATAATGTCTACAACAACTGCACATTCTGTCAATCCAATGATTGAGTATCAGCATATGATTGTTAGTACTTCTATATTGTTATTATTGTTATCATTATTACTATAACTGATATAACTTAGATCACGACTTAAAACCCACTTTTATAGACTCGCCTTCAAGTAAAGTTCTCTTTTATTTCTCTTGTATCACTATCTATCAGTGGCGGCTGGTGAGACTTTTTGGTGGGGGCGCAGTCTGCAAATGACCTTTTATTTTAAATCAGAAATTAGAATATGAGTAACATCAGGCACAACTATTTACAGGAATACAAATTTACTACCTGTGGAGGATATTGCAATCATAATCTAATTTAACATTATTAAGACTGACCATAACTAAATTTCAAAACCATTCATCAAACTTTCATCAATATTTACAGGATCTGTACAAACTCAAAACACACAACATAAATAATGAATGAAACACTATTCGGGGCTCCAGACTGACTTTTTCACTGGTAGCATCAGTACGACCAAATTTCTCATTTTGTTGTACCTCCCACCTGGTCACACACAGAACATATGACTTGCTGAACATTTTCTCATTGAGAGACGCTACGATTTACTGATGCTCCCTAAACGCCCCACATAGCAGACTGCTGTAGCTGCTGTTTAGTGGCTGTGGTGTGCTCAGACAGGTGTGTGACCAAAAATGACTTCAAAAATAATAAACTAGGGCATTCTCATGTCAGATTTATCCGAGGTTAAATTCCATGTATTCTACATGCTGCTTCTTCTATGAGTGGAAAAACAGCCTTTTCTCTATTGACAGCATGGCCGATTCATTAAGCCGTCATGACAGTAGA
The DNA here is from genome assembly GCF_000690725.1 of Stegastes partitus. Lineage (NCBI taxonomy): Eukaryota > Metazoa > Chordata > Actinopteri > Pomacentridae > Stegastes > Stegastes partitus. The sequence goes on along the minus strand of NW_007579099.1, from coordinate 78,986 downwards.
TGTCATCTAGTAGAAGAGGAGGGGAACGGCCGTGTGACGGTGTCAGAAAGAGCAGTCGTAAGAACGTCGAAGGACAGTTTTGATATCCATTTAATATTGTGTTTGAGAACTACTTTTTCTCTGGTCATTAGTAGTGGGGCGGCGCCACTGCACCCTGTATTAACCAGCTGCCACTGCAGTCTCTGCCCTTTCATCCATTTTAAAATGTTTACTGTTCGTAGTCCCTCTTTCGAACCTCCTGATCTTAATCTATTTTTATCTTTGACTTTCTCTTCAGTTTCTCTCTTAACCCCCTTGTGTGGTGTCGTCCTTTTAACCAGCTTTTAACTAGCTATCCATTCTGTACATTTTCATTTTTACAGTGTATATTTACATGTGTTTGCATGTACTTTTAATTTATTATTGAGTTTTTACCTGTGTTTGCCCTGTCCTGCCTGATACTTTACCTGTATTTTATGTTCTACCTGTCAAAACATTTTGTGAATTGTTGTTCTTAAAGGTGCTATACAAATAAAGCTGTTATTATTGTTGTTGTTGTTGTTATTGTTGATATTATTATTATCGACCCTGTTGTTGTTATATTGATTTTATTAAAATTGTTATTGTGTCTATTATTATTGTGATTATAACAGTTGTGGTCCACATTAGTACTACTATTAAATGTCATTACTATTGTCATTACTATGATTATCATTGTTGTTGTTGTCTTTACAATTATGATTGCATCATTATTATTTTGTGATTGTTAGTGTTGTTTGCTGTTCTCATTTCAAAACGCAGTGAACCTGTAAACCTCTGTTTGTGATTCTGTTTTCTTTGTGGTGTCATGTTGAAGCTGCAGCGAACACCTTGTCTCAGATTTCAGGTTTGACAAGTTCAGAAAATATTTAAATCAATCAAGCTTTATTTAAACTCAGACATGGTGAATCAACTAAAAGAAGAGCAGAAGTGAAAATAGGTCAAATCAATAATCTGAGGATAAAACTGAATTATTCCAGGTTGCAGGTGTGCAGTTAGTAAAACTGCATTATTCAAGTTATTTAAAAGATTGTGTAGCTGCAGTGTAATCCGGTGATTTGTACATGTTCAATGAGGCCCTGCTTGTTTTTCGTAGGCCAAACTTTTTTCAAGTCTTCTTTTCAAAAGAAATTCACAGATCCACTTCTCAGTAACTCGTCTGCTGTTTCACCTTCACTTCCCCAAACAATCTAGCTTTGATTTTTAGCAAGAAAAAGAAAGAAAAGGAACGAAATAAAAGGAAAAGGAACCAAATAAATCATGTGCTCAGGAAACTCTGGCAAAAATTATTCAGAAACAAACGTAACTTTGCTTCTTTTAAATGTTTCTGTTGATTGACTTCTTCTATCCTTCCTGACCAATGTTACTGACATTGCTGTGTGATATTGAAGGTGATTGAGCTCCTCTCACTGCTTTTTGTGTCTGTACAGTTTTGTTTTTCACAGAAAGTAATTAGGTCTGAGGACACCCACGCTGACAGTTCATTGTTTTAAACCTGAGAAATGTGTTGTCGTCCTTGATGTGCACTTGACTCAGCTTTATCCTGAAGGACACAACAGTGTAGCTTAGTTGTTTAATCAGGAAAAAACCAAACGTTCTTTTAATCCTTTAATCTGAACCTCAAAATTGTTGGAAGGTTTAAAAGACTTGACAAAAATAAGACTTTCAACTTTCCAATGGTCCTTGAACTACTCATTATCTGTGACAGTTCAAAAACAGAACCAAATTTGAGCCGAAGGTCACAATATTTCATTAAAATCAATCATTCCACGTGACTTATTCTTAAAAAAATCACTAAAAATAAACATTTTGCTGTAACCAGATTCTGTAAAAACAAAAGATTCTGAGGTTTTCACTGGCTCAGTTGTGACCAACAGTCCTGATGACAGAATTTCAGACAGTTTTCAGGTGAACTGCAGGCTGTGTTTCCACAGAGCAGAGAGGAGACAAGTCTCATTACACGTCTCATTTAAAAGTTTGCCAAAATTAAAGCATTTGTTCTAACCGGATTCTGTAAAATACAAACAATTCTGACCTCCTCATTGCAAATGGAAAGCATTGTCTGACTGAGCTTTGGTCAACAGCCATATGACAAAAAATTCAGGGACTTTTCGACTGAACTGCAGGATGTGTTTGAAAGGAGCAGAAAGGAGACAAGAATGGAAACTAATTTAAACAACAAATAGTTTAATATCTCTGATATGTAGAGTTTTTTTGTTTTTTTTTCCCCAGTGTTGGTAACAGCTGTGGACACTTGGTAAATGTTGGACATGTTGATTCCATTTTTTTATGTTTTACATTTTTGGAAGATAAATAATTATTGAAATGTTTCTTATTTTCTGATTTCTGTTATTCTGACTGTATCATACTGCACAGAAGACATTCTCTCTCCTTCTGGTCATGGTTGTATTGTTTCCATAGAGGTGCAGGACTTTATATTACAGTGAAAAATGAGCCCACACTGAGGAAAAAGGCTTAAACAGTGTTGGTGTCATCTGCTGAAAACATCAATATTCCAGTAAATGTGTGGTTCTGACCTGTGAGGATGATGTTCGGGACGTTGTGTCGTCCGTCGCCACCGCTGCTGTAGTTCTGGTTCTGGTTGTTGAGCAGCTGCTGGTCTCCTGGATCCTGCAGCTCCAGCGGGCCCTGGCTGTTGGAGGGAAACTGGCTCTTGATGATGTTGCTGCAGCCCAGACCGCCGTGGTTCAGGGAAAGACTGTCGCCCTGATTCTCTGCTGTGAACTGGACCAACAGGGCAGCGATTATAAAACAACGAACCGCACAGGGAGGATGTTCACTGAGTAGCTGTCAACTATTCAGACAACTAATGAAGAAAAGGTCCTAAATCTGTGGTTGTAGCATCTTAAATGTGAAATTTTCTTGGTTTCTTTCCTCCTCTGTGACAGGAAACTGAATATCTATGGCCTAAACAAGACATCAAGACACTGAAGCCATGGACGTCCAAATCTGTTTGAATGACAATATCTCAGGAACTGCTAAAGATAAAAACCTGAAATTTTCATAATATGTAATACTGGACAGATAGATCAAATAATCTTTCATGATGGGTGAGTTGAATTATTTAAGGAAAAAAAAGGTTGAAAAGTCCTATTTTTGAACTCATATTTACAAAACATTGATAATGCGGAAGTCAACTAGTGATACTTCCTAAACCGCATGTAGCTGCATGTCACAATAATACAAAATAGAACATACAGTATACTTTTATTATGAAATATTTGGTGACAAAAGTGGAAATAAAGTTATTTTTGTTGAACTTTCTGAACTGCTTGAGTAGCTATGAAAAGTTGTACCACAAAAACAAAATACTGGTAGATGGTCTGATCCGAGCTTTAAACACTCTCTAAAATTAAAAATAACAAAATATCTTTTTAAAATGTCATGTCAATGTCATGATGACAAGTAACAGAGAAAATTTAAGGATTTTCTCTTTAATAGTTCCTGAGACACTGATGTCCAAACAGCCTCAAATTTCACTGTGTGGAAAAACCTGCTGGGAGTTTGTAGATGAGGAATTTTTAAAAGTGTTATATTTATTTTTTCACATCAAGAAGAAGCCTGTACATCGACAGTGCTTTCTTGTTTGTATTAATTTTTTCCTGATGTTCCCCACATTGTTGCACGTTTCCCTTTGCTGCTGTGACACTGACACACTTCCTACAGATTGATCATGTTCCTGCTCTGACTTGAAAAAGACTGAAAAAGCATCATGGATGAATTACAAACTGAGTTGGTGATAAAATATGCAAGATAACACTTATGTAGCCATTATTAATTACTTAATTTCTTCAATACTGATAGCAGAACTGATAGCAGCGAGGCTTACTGATCCTACAGTCTTTAATAATTTAGTGTAACAGTTTAGTTTAATACAGAGTTTTATCCGTAGGAGCAACGTGCATCAAAGAGTTTACAGTCTGGATGGAGAAACCATCCACAAAGAGGGAATTAAAGTGATGATGTTTGATCTCGTCGCCTCCTGTTGATGAAGTTAAAGCAGCTGTTAGTAGAAGTTACCTGCTGGTTGGATTTCCCTGTGAGCTGCAGATTCAGGTACGGATCATCCAGCAGAGAGTTGAACAAGGCATCCTGGGAAAAACAGAAAGACAACAGCTTGGTCACACAGCAGATTGTCCCTTCAGCTTTAACCAGTGTTGGCTTTTGTTCTGAAATTACTGATGGATAATTCCATATAAACTCAACCAAATCTGCAAAGATACCCCCCTGACCTCCTTAAAATCACCTCATTATTTATCTACAGCAACTTCAGTATATTTCATGAAGTCATACAAAGTTTCACCTTCATACTATGAATATTTTCAGAGTAACAAAGCCCTAAAATACACAGTGATTAGTTGAAATCTTGCATCTTTATTTTAATTTTTCCATCATCTCTGAGCCTCATAACTTCCTAAGTACAGGAGATAGAAAAATGAAAATGTCAGGGCAGCATAAACATATTTGAAATATTGCAACCAAATCTATTGGTCAACACAAGTTATAGCAAATGAAAGGTTCTAATATTTTCCTATATTTTGATCAGAGGCTCATTCTTTAGCTGATTTCGAGTCATTTTGGAAAAGTTTTGAATTGCTTTGGACAGATTTTGAGGCATTTCGGAAAACTTTTGTCATTGTGGAAACACTTTGAAGAAGTTTTTGTCATTTTGAAGATTTTTTTGTTATTTTGGATACACTTTGGGGCATTTAGGGACTTTTTTAAAAAAAAAAAATCATTTTGAAACCATTTCTTGGTAATTTTGAACAGGTTTTGAATAGTTTTGGACAAGTTTTAAATCATTTAGGACACATTTTGGGTAATATCAGGAAAATTTTCAAGTAATTTGAGTATCTTTCTGACAAGTTTTAAAACATTTTGGACAAATTTTGAATCGTTTTGGACAGGTTTTGAGTCAGGAGACAGACACGGTCATTTTTTGTCTTGTTTCTGCTTAGTGTTCAGTTTTTGTCATTTTGTGTCCCATTTTAGTTGTTTTGCCTCTTGTTTGTGCCGTTATGTGTGTCGGTGTATGTCATTTTGTGTCTCATTTGTTGTTTTTGTCTCATTTGTCTGGTTTTGTATCTCGTTTATGTTGTTTTGACTCATTTTTTTGTTTTGTATCTTATTTTTGTCGTTTTATGTCCAGTTTATGTCTCTGTAACTGTCTCTACTGATGGGCTCTGACGAGGGGAATTTCAGTTTGCACTCACACGGGATGAAAACAGTTACTTGACCCTTTTTCTGTTCCAACATTCAGAACAAAAGGCTGAAAAGGATCGTGCTGACGGCTGCTCATTAATCACCAGCAGTGTAATCTGTGTTTGAATCCTGAAACATTAGACGGTGTTTGTGTTGACTGAGGGGCGGATCTGATGTCTCTCAGCATACAGTGACTTCCACAAATAACTTCAGGTGCTGTTTGTCTCTCAGCATTACATCAGAGAAGGAAGGTGACACCTCCTCTAATCTTCAGTGTCAACTTTCCACATGTGAGCCTGTTAGTCTGTTAAATAGGAGCGTCTTATTTTGTTGTTTGCACCGTCACATGAAAAATAAAGTAGCACACAGTCATATAACAAGGTGGCACCTACAGACACGTAGCTGTGTAGAAACATGTGTACAACATGCACAACATCAGTGTGAATGATTCAATCAGCTAAACCCAATACATTTCCACAAACTAAAAATACTGCGACGACATCGGAAGGTGACGCAGTGTTTCTGGAAGAGACCAAAACAGACGTTTGCAGCTCTGCTTTGTAATAATAAATGTTGAGCTGTCCTCAGATACTCTGAATCATTTCCTGACAGAATGAATGCTTAAAAACAACAAGAGAAAACAGAAATATTTCAGTCTCTTCTGACTCATGCCGCAGTTTCTAGGGGCATCAGTTACTTTATGTTTTCTGACTTTGACACAGAAATCTGCAGAACAGGGCTGATTGAGCTCTCATAACAGCGTCGACAATCCGATATGAAGTAAGACAAATTAACTCAAAGCACATCAAACTGCTTCATGCAAAAGAAAACAGTTTTCATTTTCCAGGACTAATCTACAAGGGAAATCTGTGTTTACTCTGATTTAAGGCTTCTTGAATACACCGAGTTAGTTGACATGCAAATTTAATATGTGCACAGCAAAAATGAGCAAAAACAGAAGAGAACACTGAGAATGTTCAAATTTCACGCTGCACAGTTAATGGAATATTAATCACAATTAAGATTTTGGCTTGAACTCCATGTAGATAAAATCAGACAATAGAACACCTTATTTCTTTCAAACCAATAGCTTGTCCAAAATGATTTAAAATTTGTCCAAAATGACAAAAACCATATCTAAAATGGCTTCAAGCTTCTTCAAAATTACTCAAAAAAAGTCTAAAATGACTTGAAACTGGTCCAAAAATGTCTGTTTCTCCACCATGTATTAAAATTTGTTCACAATGACCCCAAGTCCTTCAAAGTATCTTGATACTTTATCAAGTTACTCGAAACGTGTCCAAAATAATTCAAAAATTGCCAAAAGTGACAAAATGATGCCCAAAAAAACCTAAAACCTGTCTCAAATGAATTGAAAGTTCTCCAAAATGTCTTGAAAATGATTCAAAAATTGTCCGAAAGGACTAAAACTAAAAAACGTCTTAATTAAAAGTGATTCAAAACTTGTCCATAATAACTCAAAAAGTGTACAAAGTTACTCAAAACTAAATGACAAAAAAACTGACCAAAATGATTACAAACTGCAGAAAAATAATCATGTCAGGAAGATGAAAATATCAAATATCAACTGTAGGTAAAAATGAGACCTTTCGGGCTGCTGCTACAGCTCAACCGGTTGAGCTGGCGTCTCATGTACTGGGGCTAGAGTCCCCGACGCAGCAGTCGTGGGCCATTTGCTGCAGGTCCCTCCCCGATTCTTCTCCCCACTTTCCTGTCTCACTCTCTACTGTCCTATCAAATAAAGGCAAAAAGGCCAAAAAAATAACTTAAAAAAAAAAAGAAAAAAAAAAGAGACCTTTCATTAGCTCTGACTTGTTCTGACCAACCACCTGTCACACATGCTGGTATGAGCCTTGAAAGTTTACCATTCAGGGTATTATAATGGAACCAGTTGTTTCTGTCTGAGCTGTAGTTACTCACATTGTACAGGTCTGTGGACAGGTTGTGGCTGATCTGCTGGTGCTGTGGGAGGCCTCCAGCCCGCTGCTGATGCTCCGCCTGCTGCTCTGTCTCCTGTTTGACTTGGCACAGCGAGGACGTCTGGATGCACTGGTCTAACGTGCTCTCGCTCTTGATGCTCGCGGTGTTTCCCTGCAGTCCCATCGGCCTCTGCTGCTGCACAGAAACACCCTGTTAGCTATAGGCGACAAGAGCCTCTCTGGTCTTTCACTGGAGCTGCTGACCTACCGTTCCAAAGTGCTGCTGCTGCTGCTGCTGCATCTGCTGGTTACGCAGGTTCTGCATGTGGAGCTGCTGCAGCACCTGCGACTGCTGCTGCTGCTGTTGTTGTTGTTGTTGTTGTTGTTGTTGCTGTTGTTGTTGTTGTTGTTGCTGCTGCTGCTGCTGCTGCTGCTGGGCGTTGGGTCGCGGCTGCTGTAGGCGGTGCAGCTGCTGGTGGTGGCCCAGAGGAAGGGGCTGCTGGCCGGGCTGGGAGCCGGGCAGGCTGGGGACAGGCTGGTGAGAACCTGGCTGGTGCTGGTGGGACTGGCTGAGCGGGTACGGAGGCAGCCTCTGGTCCAGAGGCAGTTTGCTGGTGTCCAGAGGGACGCCCTGCGGAGGGAGGAGGGAGGTTAGCAACAGGCATCATCTGGATACTAGAGCAGCAGGTTTAACCCTCGAGTTAAACTGCGTAACAGACGTGAACACCAAAACTCGTCTGCAGGTTTGAAAGGTATGTTTTTTGTCAGGGAAAAAAAAAAGGAAAAGTTGTGTTTTTGAGGCCTGCATAAACCTCAGTTACAAAAACTTCTCTTAATGTCATTTTACTGCAGAAATTGTTTTTTCAGAATTCAAGCTTTTGCCTCATTTTTTTTGCACATTAATTCATCGGGTCACTAATGTGGAAGCTGCTCTTCAACCTCAAAACCCAGCAGTGGGATTGAAAGGCATGACATCTTTTTTTTTTTTTTTTAAATCACCAAAGTGGGACCATTTTTCAGGCAGAAACTGTAAAATGACAAACACTTGTCAGATTTGAAACATTCCAACCAGATTGTAGAAAATTAACCAAATCTGAGCTTAAAAATTGTGACACTTCAACAAAATCATGTTATTCTACTGATCAACTTTAAAACAATGATGAAACCACATGGTGTAAAAAAAAAAAAACACAAAGTTTTGAGCTCCGTGATGCAACCGTTAAGACACGACTGGCTCAACTATGAACAACAATCAATTAAGAAAAATCAAGAGTTTTCGGGTGAACTGCAGGCAGTGTTTATACAGAGCAGAGAGAAGTATGGAAACAAAAACGGAAATAGATAAATATCTATCGTATGTAAAGTCACCTTGACACCTGTGAACACATGGAAAAATGTTGTACATGTTGATTTTGGGTTTGTTTTTTCTTTCATTCTAACTGTCATACGGCACAGAAGACTTTATATTACGCTGAAAAATGAGCCCACAGAGAGTAAAACACACAAAAAACCCACCCAGAAACTGATGCATGGAGTTTAGAAGGTTAATGTTTTTGTTTTTTTTTTAAGTTTTATATGCTATATTTTAGCACTGTTGCTAAACACTGTTGGAGTTTGCATGTTCTTCCCGTGCAGCGTGGGTTCTCTCCGGGTTCTCTGGCTTCCTCCCACAAGGTCCAAAAACATGTTGAGGTTAACTGGTGATTCTAAATTGTCCGTAGGTGTGAATGTGAGTGTGCTTGGTTGTCTGTCTCTAAGTGTAGCCCTGTGATAGCTGGTGACCTGTCCAGGGTGTCCCCTGCCTTCGCCCTAAGTCGGCTGGGATAGACTCCAGCCCCTCACGACCCTAATGAGGATTAAGTGGTGTATAGATAATGGATGGCTAGATAATGGATGGATGGATGGATGGATACTATATTTTACCAACAATTTATGTCACACTGAATTATTTCGAGCTACCTATACTACCTTACATTAACTCAGTTTGATTAATAAGATTAGGACAGGGAAGGGGCTCTGTAGCAGCAGAAACGAGTGGAAGGAGATCTATCATGTTTATCTGACTGTATTTATGATTAATTGAATTCTGTTTAACTTTAAACACCAATAAAAAGGGTTAAACAACACTTCTAACAGTCCTGAAACTGTGGACTGGCATGGCAGACACCCCAGAGTTTCATCACTGTTTGCAAACTGCATTAATCAGCGTATTTGAGTGAATGCTGGGTTTCAATGTGTATCAGACACCTTCCTGCTGCCGTACGGAGGTGTGACGTACTTGCGTGATGGAGGACAGTGTGGGGGAGATGGTGGGGGAGAACTGCTTGGAGTGATGCCTCCGTGACTCCCCTCCCATGGGCAGGATGAGCGGTGACAACTGGGCTCGTCTACGTGGCGACGTGCTGAGCGACGGCTGGCCCTGCCCACCGAGCAGCGGCGAGTAGGACGAGGAGCAGGAGCCAGAGCCGCCCACGCCGCTGCTGTAGCTCGGGTTGCTGCTGGACACTGACTGGAGGGAGGAGTTACTGAGGGACGAGTGCAGTGATTGGCTGCTGAGGGACGACGGCAGCGAGGGGGAGGAGCTGAGAGACGACTGCAGTGACGGGTTGCTGAGCGACGAGTGCAGGGAGGTGGAGCTCAGGGAGTTGGAGAAGGAGTGGCTGCTCAGCGACGACTGGATGTTGGGGTTGCTTAGTGATGACTGTAGAGAGGGGTTACTGAGCGTGCTCTGTAGAGACGCCAGAAGACCTGAGGAGACAAAACACAACAGAGAACTATGACACATTCTGAACAACATCCAACCTCATGGAGGAGCAAGCCGAATAAATTATTCTGTAATAAAACGTGCAGTCTTAAGACCTGCAGCTGAAACAACAAAAACAAGTCATTTTATCGCAAATCATCACATTTTTAGTAATTTAAGTAATTGATATTTCTCATCATGTCATTGATTCAGAATCAAGGTTCCTTTTTTCTGGTTTTTGAGTTCATTTTGGAGATGTTATGAACTCTTATGGACAAGTTTTGGGTTATTTTGGATGACTCGAGTCATTTTAGACAGCATAAAACTAAAATCAGTTCTTTTGTTCAGCACTATTTTTTCAAACAAGCACTCAAGTCACATTGGAGAAGCTTCAGGTTATTTTGGACAATTTCTGAGTCATTTTGGTAAAGTTTCAAAATATTTTGGACAAGTTTCAAATCCCTTTGAACAATTTTTGAGTCATATTGGACAAATTTTGGATCAATTTGAAGACATTTCAGGTAATTTTGCACAAATCTTGAGTAATCTGAAGTTTTTGGTTCACAGGTGTGGACTCGCTTTGCACAAATCTTTAGTCATTTTAGACAAGTTTTGAGTCATTTTGAAGAGATTTCAGTAAAATGTAACGTCATATAAATTTACAATGTAAAACAGTGACTCCTCACACTCCTCTGGATTATTTATAGTAACTGTGACAGCACTTGTATCCTCCTGCTTTACAGCCTCATAAAGACAAATTGAAGACGTTCCAGGTTCAGGTTCAGGCGAGCTTTAACCTGCTGACTGCCTCATCCTGCCTACGGTCGCCTCACAAGCGATAAAACACCACCACACTTTCCGACTGCAGAAAAAGAATCCTCCCTCCTCGCTCGCTCTGAGGTTAAATTTAGCCAAGCACACCCCCCTCTGTTTCATCTTGTCCGCTCTCACCCACAGACTTCCTCTGCTAACCTTCACATTAGTCACTCAGCTTAGGCTTTTATCCACACAGACAGTTTCCAGCTCAGGGTTTGTCCGAGGAGAACGCTGCAGAAACTACGCTCTCAACAAGCCATCTCTTTATCAACAGAAACTCACCTTAAAACACAAGTGAAAACAGAAACAGACAGCTACAGTATAAAAGGTCAGTCGAGTGAGACGGTTTCCAAAGGACGACACAGAAATGAGAATTGTTTTCTACATATTTTTAAATCAGAAATGTCACAGTAACAGCAAAGAATTAACAGTGAATTAAGCATCATAAATCCTGCCTTTTTCTTTCTGTAATAAGTTATAGAAAAACTACTGGAAACACATCCAAAGCTACAGTGCAGGTCAAAAGTTTCTTTTCAGTTTTCATTACAAGCAAATTATTATTATTTTTTTAACATGGTTGAAAAAAATTAATTTGTTAAACTAAAAAAATCTAATTCTGGGATATCATAAGTACAAAGAGCACAACACGTTTACCTAACACGGGGTTATATCGGAGATTTTGTCATCATTTTGTAGATTTTATTGTTACTATGATGTCATAAAAATGTCTACAGAAATGAACTAACACCTACATGGGTTTGATTTTTTTTTAACAGCATTTGTTCAAAATTATATATATATATATATATTAAAAAAAAATAAATTTGCCAAAAGTAAACCATGTGTTCTAAGCAGATTCAGTAAAACAAACAAAAAATTCTAAGCTTCTTGGTGCAACCCAAAAGCCATAACAGTCACACTTATGCAGTCACTTATTTTGCATTTTATATCTTTAATGATTTGACATTACTTAGAAGAAATCTGACTTAACTTAGACATGAAAGAGTCTTTTTGGATATTCACATTAAAAAAGCCTAATTAAATTGACCTTAAATCAATGTTGAAAAGCAATAAAAGTGGAAAACGTCCAGGAGGGTGAAGATATTTTATAGGTATCGTAAGTTATTAGTCAATCAATAAATCACAGACTCCTCTGAAGCAGCCTACCTGGTGAGGGGTGGTGGAAGCTGCCGTTGCCTCCCGGTGTGTTGGCGGCGTTGATGCCCAGCTGGGTGAGGGTGGAAGCCAGGTTCCCCGTGCTGCTGCCCCCACTCAGAGAGGAGGACCCTGGGTATCCGGGCTCGTCCTGGTCCAGCGGTGTGGGCAGCGGGGACGGGAAGTGGAGGCTAGACAGGTCGGGCAACGAGCCGCCGGTGTTGAGGGCCGAGGGGACGCCGTGGGCTGGCGTGGACGGCTGCTCCGGGGACGTAAAGATGCTAACAGAGGAGACCGAACAGGTTTACAGCTTCCGGACATGACAGAATTTATGATGAGAGAGAAACTCTCCAAAAACAACGCTGACGCCACTTTATTTATTCTATAATTAAACGTCTGTCTTCTTTATTTTAACACAATAACAGTGAAGCACCTCCAACTGCAGATCTCCAAGGTTAAAGGAAAAAGGCAACATATGATTTATGATGTCTCACTTCAGGACAGGGAACACAAAGTACCAGAGGGAGGAGAGAGGCGCGTTGGATTTGAGCCTTTTTCAAAGAAACTAATCAAATTTCAGGCCACACCAAAGAAGTGGTTACGATACAATGCTGTGTGTGTTCAGAGATGTTACTCACTTGATGCCGGGAACTTCACAGGACTTCGGCCGGGACGACAGCAAAGGCAGCTGAGAGAGAAAAACCAAACCGAACTGTGAAAGTAATCAGCTATTGTTTTGAATAACTAAAATCTGCAGAGATTTTTAAAATCATACTGAGACTTAGTGACAATATAGCTCTCTTTGAGTTTTTAAAAAAAGCATTTCAGGTGTAAGGTCACATCTTTTCAAAACAGGTACAGTCTCACAGACACAGACAGACACAATGGCTTACAGCAGATCCAAATGATTGAATGGCTCCAGCAGAGTACACATTTTTAATTATTGAACCTTAGAAATGGGGGAATAAAAGGTGCACATTTTCAAACAATGGTAGTATTGGGGCCTCAGAAAGTTCCTGCAAGTGTATATATATGGACGGATCTCTAGCTTCTACTGAAAATACAGTCTTTGTTTGACATTTCACCAACTTTTGAGACTAAACATCAAATGCATCATCTAATTCAAAGCAAATAAATACACCTCTGGATGACTTTGGGATTTCTATGGGAGAATTGCACAGAATCAAAACATGGTGTTAACTACCACATACTAGTCTTAACAAACACATAAATACAAACATCCACTAATTCGTGAAAGTTTTTTAGTGTAACAGAGCCTTTATAATGAGGATTAAGTAAAAACTACAGCAAATTAAAGAAATAACAACAATTTTGTTACCTTCTTGGTGTCCCAGGGTTTGAGCAGCTTTCCCTCATCCAAAACGTTCTCCTCGATGGGGGGAACCGGGTACGGAAACACTGACAGACAAAGAATAACAAGACTTTGGATACGACTGATTCCGTTTCCAGTGTTTTAGAAGCTCTGCACCCGTAGAAACATTCAGTGCAGCGATGCTCGTAAAGCCCCTCTCTGGTCAGAATAACAATCTGACTTCTAAAATTTTGACTAGATGCCATGTTTACACAGTCAAAGTGTTCTGCTGGAAACCAGACGATCAGTTGACGACAGCTGCAGGTGGATTTTGTCGATCAAATCACCTGAAAGCTGCTTCAGTGGAAGGATCCAACACAAGTCATGTCTTTTTTAAAGCAAACACATACTATTTTCAAAACATTGTATTTTATTCTGTAGAAATAGATATTTGCTGCATGCATTTATGTGGTTCTGGCAGTCATTAAGAACCTCTAAAAAAGGTCATTCAAGAGGTTCGATAGGTTCTAATGGTCACTGAAGGGGCCCTACGTGGGCTTTAGCAAGGTCTTAACGGTGACGGAAAAGGTTCTATAGGTTGTAATGGTGACTGAGAATGTTTTACAGGTGCTTTATGCAGTTCTGGTGGTTATTAAAAGGTAGCTAAAAGGGTTCTATGGGTTCGAATGGTGACTGATGGGGTCCTGAATGTGCTTTATGTAGTGATTAAAAAGGCAACATAAAAGGTTCTACAGGTTCTAATGGAGACTGAGGGGGTCCTACAGATGCTTTATGAAGTCCTGGTGATCATTAAGAAGGTATTATGGGTAACATAAGGTTCTGCCGGTTATAATGGTTACTAAGGGGGTCCTGGATGTGTTGTATCTGGTTCTGGTGGTCATTAAGAACCTCGTAAAAGGTAATTCAAGAGGTTTTACAGGTTCTAAAGGGGACTGGGGGGGTCTTAGAGGTGTTTTATGTGGTCCCAGAGGTCATTAAGGACACTAAAAAGGTTCCACGGGTTCTAATAGGTTCTAATAGTGACCGAGGGGACTGAGGGGTCCTACGGTTGCAAGAACAGAGGTGCTTTATGTGGCTCTAGTGGTCATTAAGAAGGTATTAAATTGACAGAAAGGGTTCTACAGATTCTAGTGGTCACTGAGAGGGGAATAGAGGTGCTTCATATGGTTCTAGTGGTCTTAAGAAGGTATTGAAAGGGACATAAAGGGTTCTACAGATTCTAATGGTCACTGAGGAGTTCCTATCAAACTTTTAAAAAATCACTTTCCAGACATGGATTAAGCCAAGTCTGAGACTAAAACAGAAATGAAATGCAGATGTCCACTGAAACAGGTTTTTAGCCCAAGATTGGGCTAAATTCATGTTTAGGAAACTGAGACAAAGGGTTTAAAATGATGGTCACAATGACAGACAAATACATCTGCTGTAAATACAATGTTAGATCTTTGAAAATCTGTAAAAATGTGTGAATGTGTTCGTGTTTAACTCACTTCTTCTGGCCTCTCCGTCGCTCTGACCTGCAGCATCACAGAAACAGACAGAAAGACACAACAGATTCACTCAGACAGAAACATCGGCTTCAGTTTACATCTAGAACATCCTGATTCTGCTGGCAGCACAAGGAAAACCTTTTTCTATACTCAGATCTTTATCCTGAGGAGCCGATCAGTCAGACATAACTCAGCTTTCACTTCTGTTATTGAGGTTTGAAGAGGTCACATCAGATGAGAGACTCTCCTCTAGTCAAACTCTAACACAAACCCTTTTCACATACAGAACAAGCTCAACTGCTGCTTCTCATTTTTAAACGAGACAGACGGTTGAATAACAGCTTCTGAATAACAGCTACAGATTGAAACAGCTGTTGATTAATGCAGGGGCTTTTCCTGCGTCAGAACGTTCTTCCATCTACAGACAACAAGTTGTCTGTAACTTCAATTAAACAGTTAAATAAAATTTGTGTGTGTGTGTGTGTGTGTGTGTGTGTGTGTGTGTGTTTATTAGCTTGCTTTTGGTCTGTTATGAATTTAAAAGATTGCCCAAGGAAGTGGAACACACGTCCATCAACAAACAATCAAATAAATCAACAAATTAAATAACATTTGCTTTTTCCAGAGTCATCAAGGCTCATCTTAAGTCAATATAAAAAGTGCAGAGCGACGGAAATTAAACCTAAGTTCAGTTCAGATAATAATGCTTTCTTTTAAAAGATCATTTTTATTGCAGCAGATTTGTCCGTCTTCGAGTAATTTTTCTGTTTTTTTTTCTTTCTCAGCCCTAGAATGAACTTTTATCAAGCCAATCTCCATTTGAAAAGGTTCTGATTTGAACATTTATTCAGCAGATTTCAGATCTTTCCATGAATTTCTGTCAGATTGGTTTTCATGTGATGTTCAGTTGGAGGTTCAGTTGAGTGTAAAAATAGTAGAACGGAGTAAACAAAATGATCAGCTGATCG
Organism: Stegastes partitus; assembly: GCF_000690725.1. NCBI lineage: Eukaryota > Metazoa > Chordata > Actinopteri > Pomacentridae > Stegastes > Stegastes partitus. The sequence goes on along the minus strand of NW_007579099.1, from coordinate 63,300 downwards.
CAGCTAAGTAATGAGTCAAAGTGGAGCTTTATCAAATAATCAGTTTGAGTAATTTTTTAAAATAAAAATACTCTAAATTCTGTCATTGCAGCTTCTTAAATGTTAATATATTCTGGTTTCTGATGCATATTTTTCACCATTTTCTGACATTTTAGAGACCAAACAACCCACAGAGAAAATGGTTTAGTTGCGCCCCTTGTTTAGAAATCAGTGAATTAGTTTGAGTGGTTCTTTAATAGGGGCTGCATTTTGTTGGCCTAAAATACAATCAGAGCTGATGCAGAAGGCTTTCAAGTTACCACATCTTTAATCTCAGTGTGTCCCATCATTTCTTATCTCCTGATGCTGGTTGTCAAACTTGTACTCATTCATGTTCCCTGTGTTGTGTTTCTGAGTGGGTTTTGTGCAGTCAGCTGTGGGTGTTTGTGTTTCATCGAGCTGCCTCACCGGTGTGTCTAGAGCTCTGGGGGGTGAGGGTGGGTCCTCCCGTGGTGAAGGGGTCTCCTGCGGGAGGGTTCATCACGCTGGTGTGGAGGGCTGAGTCGGAGTTGGTCCTGGGGGGGGCCACAGACACGCACAGTGTTAACGGAAAGAGCCGGCAAAGGCTGAAGAAAGTCATCTGAGTCTTGGATCCGCAACACAACTGACAACAGTGTTTGTTTCATCTAACCAGTTAACTTTCCCCAGATGGTCCAAGGAGGTCGGTTCAGATTAGAGAACAGTCAGCATCTTATTTAATGCCAATAAACACCGAAGGCAACTTTTATTTTCAACTACAGCTACGAACCCACTCCGAAAACACTGTAGCGTTAACCCTCTAAACCCCACAGGTCTGACAGCCTTGCTTTGTTTAAAAAAATTAAAAAATTAAAAATCTAAATTTATCAGACAGAAACTGTGTAAAGAAAACAGACAAAAAAACCCCAGAAAGAATCACAAAGATTTCAGCTTTCAGATGGTCCTTGAATGTTTGTTTGTGACACACAGATCCAAATCTGAGCTTAAAATCTGGAAATTTCATCAAAATTTCTTTAGTCTACATGATTAATTTAAAAAAATATATTAAAAAAAATAAAGCAGTGGCAATAACCAGACTCTGTAAAAAAAACCATGATTCACCAAGACTGACTCGGATGTGAGCAGCAACAACTTTTTCAGGTGAACTAGAGGCCGTGTTTCCACAGAGCAGAGAGGAAAATAAAACATACTGGATCGATAAAATAAATGCAGCATGGCTTAAAAACGGTATTCAGAGGAGAAAGTTGTTGGAAGATACATTCAGCATGGTGAAACATCTTTCTAGAGCTGATGTGTGGAGTAGAGTGCTAAAGTTAGTAGAGGCTGTGAAAAATGAAAACAGTTAAATATGTATAGTGTGTGGAGACAAAAGGACATCAAAGAGACACAAAACAACAAAAGGGAGAAGCGAAACAAACAAAACGAGACACAAAATAATTATAATCAACAAAAACATGACACAAAATGATGGGAAGGAGACAAAAAAACAATAAAGAGGATAAAATAACCACAAAGAGCCAAACTGTCTCAAACTGACAGGAAATGACAAACTCAGAATCTATAGAAGTTCTAAAAATGGATGTTGTTAAATATCGATACAAGTCTCCATTTTTTCCAGTGTTGATAACAGCTGTGGACATTTTTGGTAAATAAATAATGTAAGAAAATGTAAGAGGTACAGGAGTTTCTACTGCAGTGAAAAATGAGCCCACAGTAAAGAAAAATGAGACAGAAACAGGGTTCAGGTAGTTAAAAGATAAGAAAGAACTGCTGAATTTACTTTCAGTAAGTGTTGGTTTGTGAAGATGCATTCAAGCATAAAAGAGAGAAAACCAACACTAGAGAATAATGTAAAACAGCAGGTTAAGGGAAATGAAAGTGAAAAGGTGAGACATGGGAGGAAGGAAGGAAGGATTTTAAAAAGTGTAGGAAAGGAGTGTTGATTCAAAAAATGATGCAAAGAAAACCTGATTTCACCCAGACATTTTAATTCTCTGTAGGACTGGCTCCCACGGCGGCAGGAGTAGAAGAAGAAGAAAGTAAAGGGAGGTAGAAGAAAAGGAGGATGAGGACGGTTCACCTGTTAAGTGCAGTGGTGGGGAGACGAAACAACTGGCTTTTGTCCCCGGGGAAGTTTCCAGACCAATTCCTTTCAGTGATCGACAAGAACATAAAGTTATTCTCCACCGGCGGACGGGAAAACATTGGAAAGAAGGCAAAAATGGGAACGCAAGACGAAGAAGTAGAGCATGGGCTCTGAAAGCAAGCCGAGGAAGATGGAGGAAGGCAACGAGCGAAGGGCAGAGGGAGGCCTGATGCCACGTTTATATCAAAAGATCAATATTTGATGATCAGCCAGTGTGCATGTTTAGGACTATGGACTGTAAAAAAAAAACATAAGTCTTTGACTGTAATTTGTTTGAAATATCCATCCATTGTCTGTACACCACTTAATCCTCACTAGGGTCATGGGGGGCTGGAGTCTGTCCCAGCTGACTTAGGGTGAAGGCAGGGGACATCCTGGACAGGTCGCCAGTCCATCACAGGGCTACAGACAACCAAGTACAATTTGGAATCACCAATTAACCTCAACATGTTTTTAAACTGTGGGAGGAAGCTAGAAGCCGGAGAGAACCCACGCTGCACGGGGAGAACATGCAAACTCCACGCAGAAAGATCCTGGGTGTCCTCACTGGGACGCAAACCGGCGACCTTCTTGCGGTGCTAATCACCGAGCCACCTTGCAGCCCTTGTTTGAAACAATTTACTGATATTTTAAAGATTTTACCTGTTTTACAGGTATAATTACAGATATCAAGTAAAATCACAAAAAAGTATTCATTTACATGTTTACTGTAAAAATAAATAACAAACAAAACAAAAACAAAATGGGGAAAAAATGTTTGCATCAAAAATCAATACTTTTATAAATGGCAATTCGTCCTTTTACAGTGTGTGACTTCAAAAGTACAATGTTCTATTGTATCTATGTATCTACATTGCATTTGCCGATACTTTGATAGTTTTTACAGTTTTAGAACGTTACAGGATTCCACCATTTTTTACATACTTTTTCTGGCACTGCTAGGTTTTCACCACTGTTTTAATAAAATGTTGTTTTTTTTCTTTGTAAACAATTTACTGTTATTTTACAGGTTTTCCCTGTTTTGCTAAATAACAGACAATATGTATTATTTATTATATTACATTATTAATAATTGTCATGTTGACTGCAAAAAAACCAGACCAAAACTGTAAGTAGCATCTACATAAAAAAAATCAGTATTTTTTTTTTCTTTTATGTTTGACTATAATATGTATAATAAGATATAAGAAATTGCAAAATTTGTTTTTAACTGTTGTTTTACAGTTTTTCACAGCTTCAGTTTAAATTACAAATAATATTGAGTAAAATCACACCAAAAAAAAAGCATTCATTTCTATTTTTATTGTAAAACCTACAGAACAAGCCAAAACTGTAAATACTGCCAACATCATGATAAATTATAATGCGAGACCATAAAGTTACATTGTATTATTGTATTTAATTCAGCCAAAAATATATTTCTTTTATAGATATTTGTTGTTATTTTTACCAATGGTATTTATTCTGGCTTTGTCTTTTTTAAAGATTTATTTAAGCTATTTTTGTGTTTTACTTACATTTTCTGTTGCCTTTAATGCATTTACCTTTACATGTAATAGTTTATAAATTTGACTTAGTTTGATTTTTAATAATAGGACAGAGTGGGGGCTCTGCTGGAGCAGAAACTGTATCTGCGGGTCACTACGTTTTGTTTGAAAATTCAGATTTATAACCTTCAGCAGCACAGAAGAAGAGTGCAGATGCAAACACAACTGGACAGATAAACACTTCCTGATTTAAAAAAAAAAACAACCAAAAAACCCAGAACTCTGCTGCTGATAAAACAAACTTAGAGTGCAGGCTGGGTTTATGTCTCTAACAGCAGAAAGATCTGTTGTCGGTCAGCGACCTGACAAAGTGAGAGCGATAGATTTATTTAGGAAACAGCTGGAGGTCATCTGCCAGCCTCAGTGTGTGTGTTTTGAGCTGTGGATCGAGGCCAGGCTCTCTCTGAAGGGCCGCTTTTGTCTTGTTAGAAGGAAACCACAAAGAGCTCCAGCAGGCAAAAATGAAAGCGACTGGCAGAAAACACATGAGAAAGCCAAGAAAATAAAATAAAAGAAGAGGCAGATTCCCATAAGAAGGAGCAGGGAAAGAGAAACAAGACGTGACAGCTTTTCAAACCCGCTCAGGTTTGCAGAGACACCGGCTGAAGCCAGCTCGGCTTCATGCTAGTTTTTCAGGAGGTTAGTTGGAGGATCAACCAAGACCTTTGTGACGCGTCGGTGTCGCCTCATGTGGTTCTAATTTAGTCAGAAAGACACCGCGAGGCTGCTGGGAGGTCGGTCCTTGCTCAAGGACACTTCAGCAGCAGAGATCTTGCTCTGTTTTAACTGGATTCTGACGCTGCCTTTTAGGACGCTGCAGGTTAAATACAGTCGATACCAAACAAAGCGTTCTTGACACTCTAGAAAGCCACATATAGGCCACAATTTAGTATGTTAAAATAGAAATAAAATGTGGGCTACAATAATCACATTGGAAAAACTATTTTAAATGTAACTTTTTTTTGTTTTTAAGCAACAGGTATTTTACAGATTTTTCCCTATTTTGTTAATTACAGATAATATTAAGTAAAAAAAAAAAAAAAAAGTGGCCAAAAGAATTTCGATTGATGAGAATTTTTTATTCCCATCAAAAATCTGTATTTCTATAATTAATTTTTTATAATGCGAAATATGACACTATTTTAGTGTATTTAAATCAGGAAAAGTTATTTTACAAATATGACATTACTTTCCCAGTTTTTGAACATTACAGTATTCCACCATTTTTTTTAAACATATTTTTCCCTAGCTTCGTTGCTGCCAGATTTTCTCCACTATTTTAATGTTATTGTTTAATTTATTTTCTTTAAATAACAAAAGGAAAAAAGTTTTTAAAGCAGCATTCAAATCTTTTTTTCCCAAGATGTTACTGAGGCCTTACATGACTTTTATAAAATGCTACTATCATGTGACGTATTCACAAAAGGGGAAACATTGTGGTTTTGATGATGTTGTTGAGTGAACACAGTAAAGAATCTATGAAACATTCCTATGATGTTACATGATAGGATCATTCCGCATGAATTCACGGACTCAATTTGACAGATGTTTTTTTTTTAAAGTGGTGAATATTGGTTGAGTTGACCATGTGTAAAATTTGGATTCATAGGCAACATTGGTTTTTGAGTTCTAAAATTCTTAAAGAAGGCGGAGTCAAGACGATTTTTGCAGCGTTTTCTTTACCTCCAATCTGAGGAGCAAGTGCCACAATTTGAATTCTGAAATTTTGCAGGCTCATTGATAAGTGCATCTGGTCTTCAATGGTTCAACCCTGCACTGAATAGAACAATACAAACCAGTTATAAATATATAGTATGCAAATTTGGTCAAAAAATCAGTTGTTTGTTTTTTTATTCCGATACTCCCCCGACCATAAAACCTTTATTTTTCACCCTAAGAGGTAGATTTGTTCCCCCTCTGATTAGCCCCAGTAGGAGCTTTTAAAATATAGAGTATGGTGCCAGTCAGAGGCAGGAATAGAGGAACGTTTTTAGACTCCTCTTATCTGTACCTGTGCGTCAGACATACCTGAATTTCCCCTAGGGGATTAATAAAGTATCTATCTATCTATCTATCTATCTATCTATCTATCTAGACTCTCAGCAAGTTTCCTGTACGCAGCCGGTTATCAACAAGTTCATCCTCTGATCTGAGGCTCTGTATAAATAAACCTGACTTTGAACGTCTGAGGTGACACAGAGGCTTCAGAAGCTCTTGGCAGCAGCAGGAGACTCAAACAAGATACTCTGGAAATGAACAAACAGGCATCCCTATGGACAGCCCTGTCTCCATGGAGACAGGCAGCAGGGAGGCGAACAGACCTTCTCCAGCTGGGGTCGGGCGGTGGCGACAGGTAGGCCGAGTTGTACAGAGAGTTGTCCACCTGAGGAGGCAGCCGGTTAAGGAGACAAACACATTCATCAAAACTTCTTGTTTACAGCTGAACAGGACTGACGGCTGCTGGTTTCACTATGATTCTGAATTTCTCATTTTCCCTCTTCTCACTGAAATCCGGTGAAATTTTCAAAAGTAAGAGCTAAATAAACCCAACACCACGTCTGTGCCAGGACTTCAGACCACAGATTTTACCAGCCTGATCAACAGTCTCCTTCACACATTCACACTTTCTCCTGCAGCTCCACAGAACAAACTGTTTCAGGAACATGTTCTCTTCTTTTACATTTTCACTGCTGTTGTTGCTCACAACTTCCCATTACATGAACCTGGTGACGGTTTGGTGTTAGGCTTGTCTTTGTGTTTCCAGCGTATTTTTAATTCAGTAGTTCAGAATAAAGTGGGTAAAAAAAACACAAAGACAACAACCAGGGAGAAAAATGAACCCAAGGAGATGCAAAACAACCATTAGGAGACATAAAGACGCAAAATGACGACAAAGAGACACAAAATTACCCAAAAAAAAAGACACATGGCGACCACAAAGACACACAAAGCAACCACAAGGAGACACAAAATGACCACAAAGAAATGCAACACGACCACAAAATGAAACAGAACGACCATTAAGACACACAACCACAGACACAAATAACCACAAAGAGACACAAAACAACCACAAGGAGGAAAATTACTGACCACAAAGAGACAAAAAGCGACCACAAACAGATGCAACACGGTCAGAAAGACACACAATATGACCACAAGAAGACACAAAACAATCACAAAATGAGACAAACCAACCATTAAGAGACAGAGAACGGTCACAAGTTGAGACAAATTGACCACACAAGACAAAACAACCACAAAGAGAAACAAAACAGCCAGAAAGAGACACAAAACGAAGACACTGTAGATGTAAACCTTAAAAAGCTGAACTGTCTAACAGCCACAAGAGAAGACATGTGGTGCCTCATCAATATATACTTCACAAAAGTGACGTTAAACAAATAAATCAGAGTGACAGCGACTGAAACTCAGGATAACTTTTCATTGTCAGATGTTTCTTCGAGGCTCAAAAATCCTTCCACTCAGCATTAAGTTCACCACTGAGGCTGCTGCCGCCTCATTATCCATTTAATGTAGGATGGAGGGATCCACGTTTGGAGCATCTCTGGAACAAAAGCCTGCTGTGTTGCTGCTGCAACTTCAAACCAGATATTGACACGAGGACATAAAGCATGTTTAACACAAGATAAAATGTCTGCACGGCAGGGCTGATTCACAGAAACAGACACACTTGAAGCTGCTGCTCTGTTGTTTAAAATCACATAGGGAAAATTACACAAGGATTCATCCACAGCTAAAAATAGTCCCCAACAAATGCAACTTTTTCTCCCATCTGCTTATTTAGAAAAACATATAAAATTTGCAATATATTTCTGAGGTGTTTTTTAGCTACCAAAGGGAGCTGAGAGCTCCAGGACACCTGACGTTCAAGTGAAGGATACTTGGCGGTTGCGGTATGGTCGGACTGGCGAGATGAAGCGGCGGTCCCTCTGGACTCGCTCCACCAGACCGTGATGCCGAGTCGATCGGTTGGACTCCAGAGTGGAGGGAAAGGAGCCCTGAGACACAGAGACAGTCAACAGTTGTGTTATTTAGCATTACATTTTCGATGCATCTCAGTGGAGTATAAATTAGTGACAAACATTAGACAACACAGACAGAAAAACAACCAAAGTAACATATTCAATGTATTTTCACAGAAATCCGACTGAGAGTAGTTTTAGACGAGTTTTGCACTTAGCATTGTACGGTTTTGGATTTGCATTAGACTGGTTGCAGACTGGGTCTTGGACTGGTTTTAGTCTTAGTGTTGGACTTGGTTTGAACTTGTCTTGGACTTTGTTTTGGACTGATTTTCAACTAGTTTTCAACTCGTTTTGGACTTTCACAGGTTTCAGACTTGATTTCAGACAATCTTTTCACTAGTTTTGAATTGTTTTACATCAGTTTTAGACTGCTGTAGACTTGATTTGGACATGGTCTGAACTGGTTTTATAGTTGTGTTGGACTTGTTTTGCACTAGTTTTGGACTGGTTGTAGACCTAGTTTTAGACTGGCTGTAGACTTAATTTTGGATTGGCTGTAGATTTAGTTTTGGACTGGTTGTAGACGTAACTTTAGACTTGGTTCAAACTTGGCTTGGACTTGGTTTAGACTTTGTTTTGGACTGGTTTTGGACTGAGTATTGGAATGGCTTTAGACTTAGTTTTTGATTGGTTGTAGACTTAGTGTTGGACTTGTTATTGGTTTCAGACCTGATTTTGGACCAGCTTCAGACTAGTTTTTGTAGAGACCTGAGACGTCTTATGGCAGTGACACAAATTGGTCCCGTCATTCGTGTGGATGCAGCCTTGAGAGGCTCCACAATAATCTGAACGTCTACGTCAATCCATAAAAATCAACCAAATTTGATTAATGTGAATCAGCAGATCTTTTAATGTCCAATAACTTTTGTATATTTAATGAAGCAATGCAAAATCTTACCCTCTATACTCCGAATATCTTTAAAGTTACAGGCCCTTGAAGCACAAATGCACAAATATGTTTTAATTTACTTTTTTCAGCATTTTTGTGCCCTCAAACCTTCATAAGCACAGAAGAGAGATGTACGAAATTTTCAAATTGGTGCATAAAAACTCACCACAATTAAGAGACTGAAAAGCTCGTAAACCTGCTTCCATGTGACAACTTACAGATAAGGATCAGCCATAAACTGCTTCCTGACAGAGCTGACGCAACAAAACAACTTCTAAGAAAATGAAAATCTGAAAGAAGCAGGCTGGAAGAAGCCAAAAGCACCCCGATGCCTGCTGCCAGATTCATTTAATCTTGTTCTGAACCCAGAGACCGAGGAGGAGGACGAGGAGGAGGAAGAGGAGGCCGACAAATGGACACTGATATTGATGACAAACTTCCATTACAGAATGAGTTTGGCTCTGCTGGGAAATACTGATGACTCAGAGGAGCAGATCGAGATGACTCAGCACAACGTTCCTATTCAGCAGATTGATGAGTCTGACCTGCTGTACGCACTGTTATAAGAAGCTCTGTAACGTTGCCCATCAATGAGGTTATCTGACTTTAAAAACAAATTTTGAGCTAAACTTGTCTATAAATTACAAATCAAAAGACATCAGGATTCAGAATGAAGATTAAGTGAGAGATGGTAAGAGCAGAACAAAACAGAAAGCAAAAACAAAGAGCGTGGTGTTGTTCAGTCACCTGGAAGTCCTGAGGGTTCCTGCCGATCTGGTTGACGTTGGGTAGCGAGCCGCCGTAGTATGGACCCTGACTCCGGGCCAGACGGAGCTTCTGGGCCTGCAGCTGCGAGAAACACAAGATCATTATTAACAAAATCATTGATCAAGCAAGTCTTTATCAGGAAAACACCAAACAAATCAGCTCCAACACATTAGTAGCTCAGTTCCATCCGAAACATTACAGTTTCAGCACAATTTCTTCTTGACCACAGATGGACAGACAGACAGACAGACAGACAGCATATTAATTACTAGCTGTTGTCTTGAGCGTGCCAGAAATATAGATTTAATCGTCGTTTCTCTTGGATTCATGCTAAAATAATGTGTAACACTCCAAACAAACCACACTAACAGTTGTGTATTATCAACTATTGTCTTCTTTAGTCCGAAGTTGTTCAGTTTACTGTCATAAAGGAGGAAAGAACCCAGAAAATATTCACATTTAAGAAGCTGAAACCACAGAATTCACACAGCTTTTATCAGAATTTTTTTTTTAATTACTAAAAAATGAATCAGCTACCAAGATGACAGTAGCTGATAAGTAACCGATTAGTCAATCCGACACTGAACGCAAGTCTGGACACCGCAAACCTACATATATTGTGTCCCTGAATGCAGCATCCACTGCAGCCTCCCACTAATGGATCTGCTTTGAGCAAAACTTCCAGCATGCACTCTATCACCTCTGGCAGCCTGGCAGAACTGCATGTAAATGATTCTCGAGCTTCCTTCATCAGAGCGACCGGCGGTGACGGCAGCAGCGGCGTCACTTCAGGCGTCAACATGTCACAACTGACATCAGCTGCTGCTCCGCACCGCACACAATCAACAGATTAACAAGCACAAACTAAAAGTGACGCCTGCGAAGGTCAGAGGTCCAGCAGTAGTGAAAAATACTTGTGTCTGTATCACTAAAACCACCGCTGGACAGCTGACAACAGGCTCATTCAGCTGCTACATCTTCAGCTACAACATTAGAAAAACTCTATTTAAAAAAACAAAAAACCACGGGTGTAAAAATGCCAGAAACGGTGGAACACTAATGTTTCAAATACTGAGAAAGTAACAGCAAATACCTGTAACATAATTATATATATATTAATGTGAACATTATTAACAGTTTTGTTTTATTCAGGGCTTTTTTGCAGATAACATGTAAATCAATACTTTTTTTGTGATTTTACCAGGCATTGATCATAAATTAACAAAAAGGGGATATTCTGCTTTAAGTTTTAAAAAAATAAATAAAAAAACAAAAAAATTTAATATACATGATTTTCTTTTCTAACAAGTTAAAATATCTGTTAAAAAAAAAAAGATTTCTAGCAGATTTAAATATAGTAAACAGTGCAAATTTATGGTCACACATTGTTAAAGAGTGAAATACTAAGAATCATACAGATTTTTGATGTGGACATTATTTACAGTGTAGGCCTGTTTGTTTTTGTTTTTTGTATTTTCAACAGTCAACATGTAAAAAAAAAAATTAAATTCTGTGATTTTAGTAGTAATTATCTATAATGTAATGAGAAAAAAAGGGAAACAATATAAAATAACCGTAAGTTGTTCAAAAAAATACAGTTAAAAACTGTTGAAAACATATTTTTGACAGTGTACTTCCAGAAGCTGAGCAGAAATCATTGGATGTGTTGAGTTTTCTGTGTAATATAATAGTGTGTGAGATGTGAAGTGTCCTGACGTGACTTGTGTTGTAAAGGTACAATATAAATTAAGATGAAGTAAACTAAATAGTTTTCCAGAAAGGCCCAATCAGAATGTCTGCTATGACTGAACAGCCAATTGATCTCAAATCCATTTAAAATAACACAATTATCACTTCACAAAGAATCAGTTTAGATTTTATGTGTGTTTGACTCAGAGTTTAAACTGTTGATTGGTTTTAAAACTTCAGGCCGTCCTGTCTGTGCAACAGTCACACTTTAGGTAGTATTTCATGTGATGGTGTTCCATCATGTTTTAAATATATCATACAGTTATACACCGTGATACCCGACCTTTCCTGCACCACGGACCAGTTTCAAGCAAGACAATTTTCTATGGACCGGTCATTGCACACATAACATAATAGTTTTTTCAAATAAAAAAGTGTCATAAACAAATAAAATGACTTTTCATTGCTAAATATGTATTTATTTTTCTTTCTCTCTCAGCATCAAGTCTCTCCCTTTTTTCAAAGAAGCTCCCCAGACAAGTTAGTTTATTTTATTCATTTTGGCAGCAGTTAGACTGACAGCTTCGTTTAACAGCCGGCCATGAAAACTTACAGTCAAGTGCAGGAAACAAGCACAGATGGACGTGACGGAGACGATCTAGTCATTTTTCAAAATAAAACACCTTGCAGACTCCGCCAGAAATAGAATAAACCAATGAAACGTTTTTATTCACTCTGTGTGGCCCGGTACCAAATGACCCATGGCCCAGTACCAGTCCACAGCCCAGTGGTTGGGGACCGCTGCGATAAAAGACGCAAAATGACTACGAAAAGGCACCAAATGAATACAAAGAGACACAAAACCACCAAAAGAAACACAAATCCACAACAAAGAGATGCAAAAACGGCTACAAACAGTCGCAAAACCATCACCAGTGGACACAAAACCACCATGAAGAGATGGAAAAGAAACACAAAGAGACATGAAATGACAACACAGATGCAGAACCACCACCAAAAAGGACATAAAAACCAAAACAAAGAGATGCAAAATGGTTACAAAGGGACACAAAACTACCACAAAGAGTCCCAAAACGACTTGTACTCCAAAATGACCAAAAGGAGACAAAAAAAATTACCACAAAGACGCAAAACCACCACAAGGGGACACAAAGTGACTGCAACAACAAGCAAAACCACCACAAAGAGAATGCGATAATTAAAGAAGCCTCGCTGTGTAAGGGTGTTTTAAACCTGCTGTGAACCAGACTCAGCTCATGGAACAATGAATGGATGGAGAATGTGAAGGAAGCTGTTGAGGTTTGCAAACCTATAAATACATTTGAGCAGCATGTGGACACAGCGAGCAGCACACTGAGGCCCAGTTTGAGATGAACTCATTTCATTTCTGCTGTCCTTGTCCTCTATCTGCTCGTGTCCTTGGATTCTGTGCGAAACTGCTACAACAATCTTTAAACTTAATAAACTCAGATTGTTCGACATCTCATTCAATGCCGCCTCAGTGTTTCTGCTGCTGAAAGTTTGCAGAGAACTAATTATTGTCCAAGGAGGACAATCATTCCCAAAGAAAAGTCTATTTTAGGTTTAATCATTCTGTGAAAAGAAAACCGACTCAGAGCTTTGATTAGACAGAAGAAACCCAGTCATTTATTGAAGCGAAGTTCGCGTGTGTTTATTTGTCATGAACTCTGTCAAAATGTTTCGCTGGAAGAAGAGAAACACCTGGTTTCAATCCAGGAGTCGAGTTTTTCTCCATTATTACAGTTTTGTTGTGTATGTTTTTCAGTTTTAAGGCTTCATGTTTAGTCTGAGGAAAGCTGAGACACACACTGCTTACTGAAGAACACTGAAAAACACCCGGTTACAGTCGTTTATCGTTTTTCCAAGAAGCTTCGACCCTGACTGGTTTCATCTCCTCGCAGGCAGTAAAATACGGTTAATAGAAGATTAAAGTTCATTTTACAAGATGTTATCCTGTCTTCTTAGTATTTTTGTTTTCCAAATTGATTTGGTCTTACATTTTTTGCACACATTTTTGGTTTTGGCTGTTTAAAAATATAAAGCCAGTCGACAGTCACACCATCATCAAATGCTATTATATCACTAAACAGGCCAAACAATAGAAACTGATCTTAGTCGCACACTAACATTTCTATGAATTCAAACACTACCTCTCTCTCCTGCATCTTGTGGTGTCACACGACTCTTTAGAAACAAGATGTTATATGTAATAAACTGTCATTTTACAGATTTTCGCTGTTTAAATTACACATCAGTGTATCAGTGTGCATTGCTCTGTGTTCGTGTAAATTACAGATATTCAGTTAAATCCCAGAAAAAGTTAGAAGTTTACACATTAACCATAAAAACAATAGTCCAAAACTGTAAGGAATGCCCTCATCTAAAATAGGTATTTTTAGACAGTTTTATTTTTTTGTTATTTAAACATCACTTCACATATTTTTTGTTTGGTTCAATTACAGATTACAACAGGTAAAATCAGCACTGGCAATATCTAAAAGATAAAAATTGTTTTTGCAGATTTCTTGGTTTTTTTAAAGTTTAAAGTGTAATTTTATGGTCAAACATTGTTAAAAAAAAAAAGAAGAAGAAGAAGAAGAAAAAAGAATAATAAAAAAGCAAACAAACAAGAAAAGAATTATCATGTGAATAAATGCAGATTTTTTATGAAGACAGTATCTTTCATTTTTTAATTTTAACATGTAAATGACATTATCTGGAATGTACCAAAAAGAGAGAAAACTACTTTACAGTTAATTGTTCACAAAATGACAAATAAAAACTTTTCAAAAACTTACTTTTTTGATATTATAAGGGAAATTGCAGAGTTGCAGCAACAAGTACCATATAACACAACACACCTTAAAAAAGGTATTTGATGTGTAATCGTACAGATGTTTGACGTACACATGATTAACATTTTAGACAAATTTTTTTTTTAAAGTTACTCTGTAAATTAATGCTTTTATTAGATATTATTTGTAATTTAACAAAACTGGAGACATCTGCAAAATAAGAGCAAATTGTTACCAGCTGATAAAACTATGTACATATACTGGGAGCGATAACCTGCAAAAAACGAGCTGAACAATGTCTGCATAGTGGAAAAAAATATATAATATCAAGCATTTCTTCTTCTGAGACGAGAAGAAAAGACTCATCCTCAGCAAACTGTGAGTGACAAAAACATGATTCCATCTTTTTCTGGATGGATAACATCATTGAATAAATATTTTTCTGTCTAGCAGTGGTATAAATGAGCTGTTATGGGTTTCTGTGTGAAGCTGTCTGTTCTGTTTTTCTGTACGTATGAACAAAAAAAAAAAAGGATAAATAAAATAAGCTGAAACATGCTGGTCGTTCCAGCTTACAGTCACAAAGTCTGGCAGCTTTCCTAAATACTAAAATTAGAGGGAAGGTGGTTGAAACAACAGCGAAGCTGAGAAAAAGAAGAGTGAAGACAAGCGTTTGTCCTGAACAACAAAACCTCCTGATGACTCACACAAAGCTGACAACATACAAACACACAGTAACCACTGTTTGCATGCAGCAAAGCTTCTGTAATGCAGCAGCGTAACACAAACACGGTGACAAACACAACAGAGACGGGTTTCAGAACAAACGGCTCCTTCGCACTTCAACACAACACTCTGGAAATATGTTCAGGCGACACTGCAGGTGTGGCAGTAAAATGAAGGTTGTACAAAACTGAACTGGACTCATCAGTTTATCAGTAACAAGAAACCTTCAGTGAATCAGTATTTTTGGAGAGAATAGTTTGTAAATGTAATTTATTCAAACAATTTACAGTTTTTTCACAGATTTTCCCTGTTTTGTTAAATTACAGAGTTAAAATCACAGGAAAAAAAAACAATAATTTACAAAACTGACCAAAGCGCCTCAGCCAGGAGGCGTCTCAGAATAAAAGAAATCAACAGATCCTGGACCCTTTAAATGCAGTTTTTGGGCTCATTTTTCACTGCAATATAAAGTCCTGCACCTCTGTAGAAACAGAACAACCACGAGCAGTAGGCGAGAGAACTCAGAAATGTTTTCTGTGCAGTATGCCACAGTTAGAATGACATAAATCAGGAAAAAAGTAAAATGTCTTTTATTTTTTATTATCCAAAAAGTCAACAAAACAAACAAACAAACAAAACCCAAAATCAATATGCCCATCCCTTTCCCCAAGTGTTCACAGTTGTTACCAACACTGGAAAAAGAAATTAAGGATCCAAATGCTACAGACATTTTACTATTTACATTTTTGCCTAGCCTGTACACCTGTCTTATATTTGCTCTGTTTACACACAGCCTGCAGTTCAGTCGAGTTCTGCAAAAAAAGACAACAAATTTTGGTCATGGGACTGTTGGTCACAGCTGAGTCAGCCATGGCTTTATGGTTGCAACAAAGAGCTCAGAATTTTGTTTTTTTACAGAATCTGGTTGGAGCAAGGGGTTGCAAGGTGGAGTGGTGGTGAGCACTGTTGCCTCACAGCAAGAAGGTCGCAGGTTCACGTCCTGGTGAGGACACCCGGGATCTTTCTGTGTGGAGTTTGCATGTTCTCCCCGCACAGCGTGGGTTCTCTCCGGGTTCTCCGGCTTCCTCCCACAAGGTCCGAAAACATGCTGAGGTTAATTGGTGATTCTAAATTGTCTGTAGGTGTGAATGTGAGTGTGCTTGGTTGTCTGTCTCTAAGTGCAGCCCTGTGATAGACTGGTGACCTGTCCAGGGTGTCCCCTGCCTTCACCCTAAGTCAGCTGGGATAGACTCCAGCCTCCCCTCGAGCCTAGTGAGGATTAAGCGGTGTATAGATAATGGATGGATGGATGGAGCAAAAGCTTTATTTTTACAATTTAAATGATATATGTAATGCCACTCGTCTCCTCTCTGCCCTGTGTAAGCACTGCCTGCAGTACTCTTGGTCACAGCTGAGTCAGTCATGGCTTAACGGTTGCAACAAGGAGCTCAGAATTTTTTGTCTGTAACAATATCTGGTTAGAGTAAGTGCTTTATTTTGGTGGGTTTTTAAATGAGCCCTGTAGAATAAAGTGACTGTAATAGAATCTCACAATTTAAAGTAGAGTTTTAGTTGAGTTTCGGAATAAATGGCTTGTAAAGTTGAACAATGTTTTTTTGTTTTTACAGTTTCTGGCTGACAAAAGTATCATTTAGGACATTTTTTTTCAAGGTGGAAAACATGCCTTTTAAACCCGCTGGCAGGTTTTAGGGTTTAGAGGGTTGAATTGAATTCTTAAACAAATAAGGTCATTCAAAAGTTTCCAACAAAATCTCTTTATGTTTTCTAACACATGCAAAAATAAGGTTCCTTCCAGCTGGCACACGTCATATAAACCTGAATGTGGCTCTAAAATCAGTCCTGTGACTGTGCTGTTTCGGTGCACTGACGAAAGCCCCCAATGTGACACCACTTCTCTGCTAATAATAAGGGTTTCACGTGTCACATGGACAAATATCTACATTACTAGGGTGGTTTGGGGAATTTTGAGACCAATTTTCTGTCCACTTTTCTGTCTGGAGCTGTAAATCTCACCAACAAATATCACTGTCCTGAGAGCAGGAATTCACTGGAGTTTGCTACAATCAGCATAAGACTGACTGAAGCCATTGTAAATGAAGCAGTGCCGCTAGCTCACTCGGACACTAACGACTGGAGCCAAAGGGCTTCATAAAGTCAGAATTTCGAGTTGGTTATGTCACTGTCGGACTTATGCCGATTAAAAAAACAAAAACAAACAAAAAAAACAACAACACAGAATCGGCAGCTGGCTTAACATACAAAGCCCTCCATGCACACTGTTAATCAGAGGCAGTTTCCATTTAAACTTAAAAAATAAAAAGATATTTCGGCTGAAACTGCAACTCAGTGTGTGGTTTTATTATATCCAAGTCAATTTTAAACCTTAAACCTCTGGAACACCCACAGAGAGTCTTCATAGAGACTTTTTGAGCTCTTCTTGGTGCCGGACCTGTACAGAGTCGGACTGAGACCAGAGACAGTTGCAGGTCATCATTCAGGCCTCTGGTTCCAGTCAGTGTGTTTCCAGCTACATCCGTGAATATCTTTGGGTTTTTCGACAAAACATGACATCTGAAGGTGGGATGTGATGCAGGCTGTGCCATTACTGTCCCAGATCCCGGTGACATTAACTAACTGTGGCGCAGTGTTGATGATTTGGTTGTGTAACGACATCAGATGTTGTCTGAGCTTCGTCTGGAAACACATTGACAACAACAAACCAGACACCAACCAAAGGTCTAACGGTTTAGTCTTCTTCTGCTGTCTGCATGGAGCTGAACAACACTGAGAAAAACTTGTTTTTGTGCATTGCTCTTTGTCGTCGTGTGTGTACCTGTGTGTAGCTATGTGTATTTATGTGTGTCACTGTGTGTTGCTGTCAGTGTGTGTCGCAGTGTGCTACAGTGTGTTGTTACGCTGCTGTGCATCACTGTGTGCACCTGTTGTATAGGTCTGTGTTGTTGTGTGTCTGTGCACTGCTCTTTGTCCGCGTGCGTTGCTCTGTGTTTGTGCGTTGCTGTGTGTACCAGTTTGTTTGTGTGCTGCTGTTTGTCTGTGTGTGTAGCTGTGTGTTTTATGTTCGTCGCGTGTGTTGGCAGGTGTTGCAGTGCGTCCCTGTGTGTAGCTTAGTGTTGCAGTGTGTAGCTTTGTGCTGCAGTGCGTCCCTGTGTGTAGCTTTGTGTTGCAGTGTATACCTGTGTGTAGCTGTGTGTAGCTTTGCATTGCTGTGTGTAGCTGTGTGTTGCAGGGTGTACCTGTGTGTACCTGTGTGTAGCTGTGTGTCAGCGTGTATCGCAGTGCGTTGCTGTGTGTCTCTGTGTTCCTGTGTGTCGGTGTGTTATTTATGTGTGTTGCTGTGTTACTGTGTATGTTGCTGTGTGTTGCTGTGTTTTGTATCTGTGTTGCTGTTTGTGTATGTAGCTGTGTGTTATATGCTTGTCGTGTGTGTTGCTGTGTGTCTGTGTGCATTGCTGTGTGTCACTGTGTGTCCCTGTGAACATCTGTGTGTAGCTGTGTGTAGCTGTGTATATCTGTGTGAAGCGTTGCGTTGCTGTGTGTAGCTGTGAGCAGCTCTGTGTTGAAGCTGTTCTGTATTTTTATGCAGTTTCTCTCTGGTACACAGTTTATATATTTTCTGAAATCAGAGACACAACTTTTAAAAAAACACTGTTACACACAGTATTTCATACAATTTATGTGACAATGATATAAAAAAATAGAACAAGGCAACAGTGTTTTGGCCAAATCAGCAGCTGAGCAACACAAACATGCAGAACAGTCACACTGTCATCAAACATTAAAATATTATTAAACAGGCTAAAAAACAGAAAGCAAATGTACTTATAAAATGTAATTTCAACCAATTCCAGCACTACCTCTCTCTGTATTCACTCACCAGACACCAGTGTCATGTGGTATCACACATAACTATCAATTTTGAATTTTTTTACGATGTTTGTCCATAAATATTTTTAGTGTATTTTTAATTAGCATAAAAGATTCTTCTACAGATATTTTTCCAGGATACCGAGGTTGAAAAACTGGGAAATAACTTTAAGTGTTATTTTACAGATTTTACTGTTTTATTACCGGTAATATCTAGAAAAATCACAGAAAAAAAAATTGTGAACTTTCATTAACCATAAAAAATAAACAGGCCAATACTATAAATAATGTCCAGATAAAACAAATTGTATTTTTACAAATAGCAATTAGTTTTCATAGAATCGAATTCTAAATGAACACTAATTTACTGAATTTAAATCAACCAAAGATATCATTTTATTAAAGCTATGTTTTTTACAAAGAGTAAATCACTTTTTACTATGTTTTACCAAAAAAATATTGTATTTAAATTCACAAAAATAATTATTATTTTATAGATATTTTTAGGTTATTTGGAAGAAAAATGTATATTATGGGTTGAAAAAATGGTTGAAGATTTTTTTAAACTGTATTTTTACAGATTTTGACAGTTGTGTTAAATCACTGACAACATCTGGTAAAATCGCAAGAAAAAGTAAAATTTACAGAGTAACCATAAAAAACAGGCAAAAACTGTAAATAATGTCCTAATCAAAAAATGGGCCTTTTCAAAGACAGCAAAAGGAAAAGAAACTGTGACGCTGAATGAAAACCAGCGTCATGTCGTCTTTCTGCCATGTGAAACCGAAACACACAAGTACGTGAGAGCTACGGCTGCACGCTTCATGACTAAAACACAAATTATTTCGGGTGACAAACATGAGTGGAGCTGCACAGTGAAACCTGACTGTCTGCAGCGCAGAGTGGCTTCAGTGCTGCTAGTAACACTGAGGCTTCCTCTCTGATCAGATAAAGTCAGACTTACTTCCTTTTAGAAACACTTCAAACATTAATCAAAATTCCCTACAAACCGCGTTACATTATGTGGCCACCACACCCATAAAAGCACTAAACTGAATCAAGAGTTCAGAGAGCTGAACCTGCCAGCATGTTTGAAAGGCAATTTATCTTTAAAAGACCATGTAAATAAAAATTAACCAAAATGAGAATGTTTATCAGCCAAAAATTGTAAAAACTGAGATTTTCTACTTTCCAACCTACTCATCTGTGACACGCTGTTCCAGTGGAAACCAAATCAAATCAAATAATATCAAATAATCAAATAATACTAGTCAACTTTCATTCTGAATTTTTTTTCTAATTTCTGTCATTCTAGCTGTGTCACATTGTACACAAGACATTCCTGAGTTTCTCTCCTTCTACTTGTGGTTGTGCTGTTTCTAGAGAGGTGCAGAACTTGATATTCTGGTGACAAATTAGGCCACAGTGAGGAAAAATGTGTTAAGACCAAAAAACACCAGAAACTGCTTCACGTTCAGATGGTCAAACTTCTTGACAGACAACCAGGACTTACTGTGCTTTGTAAACTGGTAAATAAAATCTTCTGGACAAATAAAATCACAGCTGGACAATATTAACTAAACCCTTATTTTATACGTTTACATCAATTAGGGCTTCAACTAGCTAATATTTTCTACTCAGCAGTTAGGGTTAGGTTTTCTGTTCGTAAAACAAAAGAGTGAAAAAAAAAACAGTCCATGTAGGCATAGTAAACATGTTGTTTTTGCCTGATCAACTGCCCAGAACCTAAAGAAATTCAGTTTATCATAACAGAGTACTGAGAAAATCTGCAAAAATGTACAGGTTCTTGCAAAGATCCACAAATCACAGCATTACAGCATGGCTCATGACGGTCTAACACATCCAGAGATGGTGTAAACGCTGCAGAATGATCTCATACTGTACTGTGTTATCACTCAACCCTGGAGCCAAAGATAAAAATAAATGACACTGAACTCAGTAACAATAATCCATATGAGTGAGGAGCCTTGTGTGTGCTGTCCGAGCAGTGACAGCGCTCTTGCCTGGAGCCACATCTGTGTTTGGGAAGCAGACAGCAGCTTATCACGGCGAAGTGAGCCGAGGCAAACACGCTGTGAATGGTCCAACACTGCCGGACTTAATAAAGCACCTGAGCAACACAAGATGACAGCATCGCACCTGAGACCGTCTGTGCTGCAACATCCTTAAAATAACTCTCACTCCACTGCTGCAGGATAAATAACAACATCAACTGAACAGGAGGGACTGAAATGGTGTCTGGATTCAGTTCACTTTAATTCACCTGATTTAACCCAGCCTGGACACCAGCGTAATACGTTTCATGTTGGCTGAAACACAACGTAAGGCACAGCAAGATCTTCTTTACGTCAGCCATTTTTACAGACACACGTTCAAAATGATGCCTTCAAAAAGCCAAAACTAACAAATTCTTGATGATACATGATAAAAAAAATAAACAAGCAGCAACTCTTGAAACTAGATCTGCAACGATTAGTATTCAAATTCTAAATGAAGAGCAAAATATAGTGATAATCAGTGAATCAGTTTAAGTATTTTTAAAAAAAAAAATCTAAATTCTGTCATTGCAGAATACAAGAATATTTGCTGGGGGTTTTTTTGTCTTCCTCTGTGCAAACTGAATATCTGTGGACAAATTTGTCATATAGGGTTTTAGGGAAAACTTGATCCACATCTTTCACCATTTTCTGACATTTTAGAGACAAAACAACTAATTAATTCACCCAGGAAATAATTGACAATGAAAACGAACGTGAGTTGCAGCCCTACCTGCAAATGAATCTCTATATTTATGAAGAAAATCACTAATGAATGACCAGAATCAGCAGCAAAACTGTCTAACTTGGAGCCCCACATTTTCACATTGCAAACTAATCCAGAAAACATAACACCAAAGACCAACTTAGCTGTTTTACACCTGGACACGCAGCCTTTGCATCTGAGTGATGACAAACATGACTTAAACACACTATGTTGGGCTCAGTTTATTTTCTCGCAGAAAGCAGCCAGAAGCCAAGGCACCCTGGTGCAGCGGACAGTAGCCCACCCAACATCGCTGTGTGTCGGTGTAAATTCACTCAGAAAACAGCCGATTACTTCACATTTACTCCGCTAACGGGCTGCTAATGTAAGATAACAGGCTCCGATTAAGATAGCTGAGCAGAACTCCTCCATTATCACGTCGTAGCGAGCATGCCTCCACCGCCACGCCAGATTCAATTACAAAAATGACAAATTATAGTCAGGACTCCAGAAAAGGACCTACACCTGATAAATGAGTCTGGAATATAAGCGTATCGGAGCGGTTATTCAAAACGGCGAAGGTGCTATTAAAAAATAGGAATCACATCTTTCGGTATTAGTTTATTAGAAGAGGAGGGGTAGTTTTTAAAGTTAGCTCAAACAGTTATAAACTTAATGCCGAATTTATCAGACAGACAACACAATTCGCACAATGTATTAGTTTGTGTTCTGTTTGTTAAATATTTGTTTTGGTAAGTAACGCCGCGTTAAAGTGCCAGATTTTTGAACGGAGTTCGGCGGGACGTCCTCTCCGCACTAGCAGGGTGACAGCGACGTAACATAGTAAACAAGCCAAGTTAGCCCTGCGAGCTAACGATGCTAACTACGCTAACGACGTATCGGAAATGGACAACAAGAGGCGACAACATGTCCCGCTCACGCTCAACATCCGAAAAATGACTGCATACTGTATCGTGTTCACGTCTAATTCACTAGAATAGCGCCAAATCCAAGCGGAGCGCCGGGCAGCGCCACCAGATAACGTTATCTCGGAGCCTGACAAGCCCAGGCGAGGCCTCCGCTCCTCCGGGCAGCTCTCCTCCTCCTGCCTCCGTCTCAGACTCACCCGAGTCGAGGTGATGTCCATCATGACCTCCTGAAAGGCGGCTGTCTCCTCGGCCTGCCGCTGGGTGTGCAGCGCTATCTTCTCGCTGAATTTTCGGGGGTTTGAAGCCCCGGAGCCGGCGCCCGAGGTGGGTCCGGGTCCGGGTCCGCAGCCGCCTGAACCCGTCGCAGACATCTTCACCGAGCGGACGGGACGACTTGACGTAGTGGAACGATTTTCAGCAGAGAGCGGCGGAAAGTGAGGAGCGCTCACTCCGCACCGACTTCTGAGCATCACCAACACCAGCCAATCTATACCAAAAAGATTGCATCACAAACGTTTTGTCTCATTTTGGCGTTTAAGTGTTTTTGATGTGTTTTGTTCAAGTTATGCTTTCAGTGGCTTTGTGTTGTGTTTTGATGTCATTTTGGCGAGGTTTTAGTTGTTTTGTATAGATTTTGGAGGTTTTGTAATGCTTTGGGCCACGGTTGTGTTCTTTTTAGTGTTCTTTTCAGTGTTCATGTGTGTTTTTTCGTTGATGTTATGTCTAGACTCTAGACAGACAACCAAGCACACTCACATTCACACCTACGGAC